>NC_090935.1:10119310-10264390 GCF_040938575.1 Ambystoma mexicanum
GATCTCTGGGGTGAATCTCTAGGCATGGCTATGAGAGCACGGAAGGTAGTGGTGCTGTGCCAGCTACTGTAGCCAAGGAGATGATCTCTGGGGTGAATCTCTAGGCATGGCTATGAGCACTGAAGGTAGTGGTGCTGTGCCAGCTACTGCAGCCAAGGAGATGATCTCTGGGGTGAATATCTAGGCATGACTATGAGCACTGAATGTAGTGGTGCTGTGCCAGCTACTGCAGCCAAGGAGATGATCTCTGGGGTGAATCTCTAGGCATGGCTATGTGAGCAGTGAAGGTAGTGCTGCTGTGCCAGCTACTGCAGCCAAGGAGTTGATCTCTGGGCTGAATCCCTAGGCATGGCTATGTGAGCACTGAAGGCAGTGGTGCTGTGCCAGCTACTGCAGCCAAGGAGATGATCTCTGGGGTAAATCCCTAGGCATGGCTATGTGAGCACTGAAGGCAGTGGTGCTGTGCCAGCTACTGCAGCCAAGGAGATGATCTCTGGGGTGAATCTGTAGGCATGGCTATCTGAGCACAGAAGGCAGTGGTGCTGTGCCAGCTACTGCAGCCAAGGAGATGATCTCTGGGGTGAATCTCTAGGCATGGCTATGTGAGCACCGAAGGTAGTGGTGCTGTGCCAGCTACTGCAGCCAAGGAGATGATCTCTGGGGTGAATCTCTAGGCATGGCAATGAGCACTGAAGGTAGTGGTGCTGTGCCAGCTACTACAGCCAAGGAGACGATCTCTGGGGTGAATCCCTAGGCATGGCTATGTGAGCACCGAAGGCATTGGTGCTGTGCCAGCTACTGCAGCCAAGGAGATGATCTCTGGGCTGAATCTCTAGGCATGGCTATGTGAGCACTGAAGGTAGTGGTGCTGTGCCAGCTACTGCAGCCAAGGAGATTATCTCTGGGGTGAATCTCTAGGCATGGCTATGTGAGCAGTGAAGGCAGTGGTGCTGTGCAGCTACTGCAGCCAAGGAGATGATCTCTGGGGTAAATCCCTAGGCATGGCTATGTGAGCACTGAAGGCAGTGGTGCTGTGCCAGCTACTGCAGCCAAGGAGATGATCTCTGGGGTGAATCTCTAGGCATGGCTATGTGAGCACTGAAGGTAGTGGTGCTGTGCCAGCTACTGCAGCCAAGGAGATGATCTCTGGGGTGAATCTCTAGGCATGGCTATGTGAGCACGGAAGGCATTGGTGCTGTGCCAGCTACTGCAGCCAAGGATATGATCTCTGGGGTGAATCTGTAGGCATGGCTATGTGAGCACTGAAGGCAGTGGTGCTGTGCCAGCTACTGCAGCCAAGGAGATGATCTCTGGGGTGAATCTCTAGGCATGGCTATGTGAGCACTGAAGGCAGTGGTGCTGTGCCAGCTGCTGCAGCCAAGGATATGATCTCTGGGGTGAATCTCTAGGCATGGCTATGTGAGCACGGAAGGCATTGGTGCTGTGCCAGCTACTGCAGCCAAGGAGATGATCTCTGGGGTGACTCTCTAGGCATGGCTATGCGAGCACAGAAGGCAGTGGCTCTGTGCCAGCTACTGCAGCCAAGGAGATGATCTCTGGGGTGAATCTCTAGGCATGGCTATGAGCACTGAAGGTAGTGGTGCTGTGCCAGCTACTGCAGCCAAGGAGATGATCTCTGGGGTGAATCTCTAGGCATGGCTATGTAAGCACAGAAGGTAGTGGTGCTGTTGCAGCTACTGCAGCCAAGGAGATGATCTCTGGGGTGAATCTCTAGGCATGGCTATGTGAGCACTGAAGGCAGTGGTGCTGTGCCAGCTACTGTAGCCAAGGAGATGATCTCTGGGGTGAATCTCTAGGCATGGCAATGAGCACTGAAGGTAGTGGTGCTGTGCCAGCTACTGCAGCTAAGGAGATGATCTCTGGGGTGAATCTCTAGGCATGGCTATGAGCACTGAAGGTAGTGGTGTTGTGCCAGCTACTGCAGCCAAGGAGATGATCTCTGGGGTGAATCTCTAGGCATGGCTATGTGAGCACAGAAGGCAGTGGTGCTGTGCCAGCTACTGTAGCCAAGAAGGTGATCTCTGGGGTGAATCTCTAAGCATGGCTATGTGAGCACAGAAGGCAGTGGTGCTGTGCCAGCTACTGCAGCCAAAGAGATGATCTCTGGGGTGAATCTCTAGTCATGGCTATCTGAGCACAGAAGGCAGTGGTGCTGTGCCAGCCACTGTAGCCAAGGAGATGATCTCTGAGGTGAATCTCTAGGCATGGCTATGAGTACGGAAGGAAGTGGTGCTGTGCCAGCTACTGCAGCCAAGGAGATGATCTCTGGGGTGAATCTCTAGGCATGGCTATGTGAGCACTGAAGGCAGTGGTGCTGTGCCAGCTACTGCAGCCAAGGAGATTATCTCTGGGGTGAATCTCTAGGCATGGCTATGTGAGCACTGAAGGCAGTGGTGCTGTGCCAGCTACTGCAGCCAAGGAGATGATGTCTGGGGTGAATCTCTAGGCATGGCTATGTGAGCACGGAAGCTTGTGGTGCTGTGCCAGCTACTGCAGCCAAGGAGATGATCTCTGGGGTAAATCCCTAGGCATGACAATGAGCACTGAAGCTAGTGGTGCTGTGCCAGCTACTGCAGCCAAGGAGATGATCTCTGGGGTGAATCTGTAGGCATGGCTATGTGAGCACCGAAGGCATTGGTGCTGTGCCAGCTACTGCAGCCAAGGAGATGATCTCTGGGGTGAATCTGTAGGCATGGCTATGTGAGCACTGAAGGCAGTGGTGCTGTGCCAGCTGCTGCAGCCAAGGATATGATCTCTGGGGTGAATATCAAGGCATGGATATGTGAGTACTGAAGGTAGTGGTGCTGTGCTAGCTACTGCAGCCAAGGAGATGATCTCTGGGGTGAATATCAAGGCATGGATATGTGAGTACTGAAGGTAGTGGTGCTGTGCCAGCTACTGCAGCCAAGGAGTTGATCTCTGGGCTGAATCTCTAGGCATGGCTATGTGAGCACTGAAGGCAGTGGTGCTGTGCCAGCTACTGCAGCCAAGGAGATGATCTCTGGGGTGAATCTCTAGGCATGGCTTTGTGAGCACGGAAGGTAGTGGTGCTGTGCCAGCAACTGCAGCCAAAGAGAGGATCTCTGGGGTGAATCTCTAGGCATGGCTATGTGAGCACTGATGGCAGTGGTGCTGTGCCAGCTACTGTAGCCAAGGAGATGATCTCTGGGGTGAATCTCTAGGCATGGCTATGTGAGCCCAGAAGGCAGTGGTGCTGTGCCAGCTACTGCAGCCAAGGAGATGGTCTCTGGGGTGAATCTCTAGGCATGGCTATGTGAGCATTGAAGGCAGTGGTGCTGTGCCAGCTACTGCAGCCAAGGAGATGATCTCTGGGGTGACTCTCTAGGCATGGCTATGTGAGCACTGAAGGTAGTGGTGCTGTGCCAGCTACTGCAGCCAAGGAGATTATCTCTGGGGTGAATCTCTAGGCATGGCTATGAGCACTGTAGGTAGTGGTGCTGTGCCAGCTACTGCAGCCAAGGAGTTGATCCCTGGGCTGAATCTCTAGGCATGGCTATGAGCACTGAAGGTAGTGGTGTTGTGCCAGCTACTGCAGCCAAGGAGATTATCTCTGGGGTGAATCTCTAGGCATGGCTATGTGAGCACTGAAGGCAGTGGTGCTGTGCCAGCTACTGGAGCCAAGGAGATGATGTCTGGGGTGAATCTCTAGGCATGGCTATGTGAGCACGGAAGCTTGTGGTGCTGTGCCAGCTACTGCAGCCAAGGAGATGATCTCTGGGGTAAATCCCTAGGCATGACAATGAGCACTGAAGCTAGTGGTGCTGTGCCAGCTACTGCAGCCAAGGAGATGATCTCTGGGGTGAATCTGTAGGCATGGCTATGTGAGCACCGAAGGCATTGGTGCTGTGCCAGCTACTGCAGTCAAGGAGATGATCTCTGGGGTGAATCTGTAGGCATGGCTATGTGAGCACTGAAGGCAGTGGTGCTGTGCCAGCTGCTGCAGCCAAGGATATGATCTCTGGGGTGAATATCAAGGCATGGATATGTGAGTACTGAAGGTAGTGGTGCTGTGCTAGCTACTGCAGCCAAGGAGATGATCTCTGGGGTGAATATCAAGGCATGGATATGTGAGTACTGAAGGTAGTGGTGCTGTGCCAGCTACTGCAGCCAAGGAGTTGATCTCTGGGCTGAATCTCTAGGCATGGCTATGTGAGCACTGAAGGCAGTGGTGCTGTGCCAGCTACTGCAGCCAAGGAGATGATCTCTGGGGTGAATCTCTAGGCATGGCTTTGTGAGCACGGAAGGTAGTGGTGCTGTGCCAGCAACTGCAGCCAAAGAGAGGATCTCTGGGGTGAATCTCTAGGCATGGCTATGTGAGCACTGATGGCAGTGGTGCTGTGCCAGCTACTGTAGCCAAGGAGATGATCTCTGGGGTGAATCTCTAGGCATGGCTATGTGAGCCCAGAAGGCAGTGGTGCTGTGCCAGCTACTGCAGCCAAGGAGATGGTCTCTGGGGTGAATCTCTAGGCATGGCTATGTGAGCATTGAAGGCAGTGGTGCTGTGCCAGCTACTGCAGCCAAGGAGATGATCTCTGGGGTGACTCTCTAGGCATGGCTATGTGAGCACTGAAGGTAGTGGTGCTGTGCCAGCTACTGCAGCCAAGGAGATTATCTCTGGGGTGAATCTCTAGGCATGGCTATGAGCACTGTAGGTAGTGGTGCTGTGCCAGCTACTGCAGCCAAGGAGTTGATCCCTGGGCTGAATCTCTAGGCATGGCTATGAGCACTGAAGGTAGTGGTGTTGTGCCAGCTACTGCAGCCAAGGAGATGATCTCTGGGGTGAATCTCTAGGCATGGCTATGTGAGCACAGAAGGCAGTGGTGCTGTGCCAGCTACTGTAGCCAAGAAGGTGATCTCTGGGGTGAATCTCTAAGCATGGCTATGTGAGCACAGAAGGCAGTGGTGCTGTGCCAGCTACTGCAGCCAAAGAGATGATCTCTGGGGTGAATCTCTAGTCATGGCTATCTGAGCACAGAAGGCAGTGGTGCTGTGCCAGCCACTGTAGCCAAGGAGATGATCTCTGAGGTGAATCTCTAGGCATGGCTATGAGTACGGAAGGAAGTGGTGCTGTGCCAGCTACTGCAGCCAAGGAGATGATCTCTGGGGTGAATCTCTAGGCATGGCTATGTGAGCACTGAAGGCAGTGGTGCTGTGCCAGCTACTGCAGCCAAGGAGATTATCTCTGGGGTGAATCTCTAGGCATGGCTATGTGAGCACTGAAGGCAGTGGTGCTGTGCCAGCTACTGCAGCCAAGGAGATGATGTCTGGGGTGAATCTCTAGGCATGGCTATGTGAGCACGGAAGCTTGTGGTGCTGTGCCAGCTACTGCAGCCAAGGAGATGATCTATGGGGTAAATCCCTAGGCATGACAATGAGCACTGAAGCTAGTGGTGCTGTACCAGCTACTGCAGCCAAGGAGATGATCTCTGGGGTGAATCTGTAGGCATGGCTATGTGAGCACCGAAGGCATTGGTGCTGTGCCAGCTACTGCAGCCAAGGAGATGATCTCTGGGGTGAATCTCTAGGCATGGCTATGTGAGCACGGAAGGCATTGGTGCTGTGCCAGCTACTGCAGCCAAGGAGATGATCTCTGGGGTGACTCTCTAGGCATGGCTATGCGAGCACAGAAGGCAGTGGCTCTGTGCCAGCTACTGCAGCCAAGGAGATGATCTCTGGGGTGAATCTCTAGGCATGGCTATGAGCACTGAAGGTAGTGGTGCTGTGCCAGCTACTGCAGCCAAGGAGATGATCTCTGGGGTGAATCTCTAGGCATGGCTATGTAAGCACAGAAGGTAGTGGTGCTGTTGCAGCTACTGCAGCCAAGTAGATGATCTCTGGGGTGAATCTCTAGGCATGGCTATGTGAGCACTGAAGGCAGTGGTGCTGTGCCAGCTACTGTAGCCAAGGAGATGATCTCTGGGGTGAATCTCTAGGCATGGCAATGAGCACTGAAGGTAGTGGTGCTGTGCCAGCTACTGCAGCTAAGGAGATGATCTCTGGGGTGAATCTCTAGGCATGGCTATGAGCACTGAAGGTAGTGGTGTTGTGCCAGCTACTGCAGCCAAGGAGATGATCTCTGGGGTGAATCTCTAGGCATGGCTATGTGAGCACAGAAGGCAGTGGTGCTGTGCCAGCTACTGTAGCCAAGAAGGTGATCTCTGGGGTGAATCTCTAAGCATGGCTATGTGAGCACAGAAGGCAGTGGTGCTGTGCCAGCTACTGCAGCCAAAGAGATGATCTCTGGGGTGAATCTCTAGTCATGGCTATCTGAGCACAGAAGGCAGTGGTGCTGTGCCAGCCACTGTAGCCAAGGAGATGATCTCTGAGGTGAATCTCTAGGCATGGCTATGTGAGCACTGAAGGCAGTGGTGCTGTGCCAGCTACTGCAGCCAAGGAGATTATCTCTGGGGTGAATCTCTAGGCATGGCTATGTGAGCACTGAAGGCAGTGGTGCTGTGCCAGCTACTGCAGCCAAGGAGATGATGTCTGGGGTGAATCTCTAGGCATGGCTATGTGAGCATGGAAGCTTGTGGTGCTGTGCCAGCTACTGCAGCCAAGGAGATGATCTCTGGGGTAAATCCCTAGGCATGACAATGAGCACTGAAGCTAGTGGTGCTGTGCCAGCTACTGCAGCCAAGGAGATGATCTCTGGGGTGAATCTGTAGGCATGGCTATGTGAGCACCGAAGGCATTGGTACTGTGCCAGCTACTGCAGCCAAGGAGATGATCTCTGGGGTGAATCTGTAGGCATGGCTATGTGAGCACTGAAGGCAGTGGTGCTGTGCCAGCTGCTGCAGCCAAGGATATGATCTCTGGGCTGAATCTGTAGGCATGGCTATGTGAGCACCGAAGGCATTGGTGCTGTGCCAGCTACTGCAGCCAAGGAGATGGTCTCTGGGGTGAATCTCTAGGCATGGCTATGTGAGCCCAGAAGGCAGTGGTGCTGTGCCAGCTACTGCAGCCAAGGAGATGATCTCTGGGGTGAATCTCTAGGCATGGCTATCTGAGCACAGAAGGCAGTGGTGCTGTGCCAGCCACTGCAGCCAAGGAGATGATCTCTGGGGTGAATCTCTAGGCATGGCTATCTGAGCACAGAAGGCAGTGGTGCTGTGCCAGCCACTGCAGCCAAGGAGATGATCTCTGGGGTGAATTTCTAGGCATGGCTATCTGAGCACAGAAGGCAGTGGTGCTGTGCCAGCTACTACAGCCAAGGATATGATCTCTGGGGTAAATCCCTAGGCATGGCTATGTGAGCAGTGAAGGTAGTCGTGCTGTGCCAGCTACTGCAGCCAAGGCGATGATCTCTGGGCTCAATCACTAGGCATGGCTCTGAGCACTGAAGGCAGTGGTGCTGTGCCAGCTACTGCAGCCAAGGAGATGATCTCTGGGGTGAATCTCTAGGCATGGCTATGTGAGCATTGAAGGCAGTGGTGCTGTGCCAGCTACTGCAGCCAAGGAGATAATCTCTGGGGTGAATCTCTAGGCATGACTATGAGCACTGAATGTAGTGGTGCTGTTGCAGCTACTGCAGCCAAGGAGATGATCTCTGGGGTGAATCTCTAGGCATGGCTATGTGAGCAGTGAAGGTAGTGCTGCTGTGCCAGCTACTGCAGCCAAGGAGTTGATCTCTGGGCTGAATCTCTAGGCATGGCTATGTGAGCACTGAAGGCAGTGGTGCTGTGCCAGCTACTGCAGCCAAGGAGATGATCTCTGGGGTGAATCTCTAGGCATGGCTATGTGAGCACCGAAGGTAGTGGTGCTGTGCCAGCTACTGCAGCCAAGGAGATGATCTCTGGGGTGAATCTCTAGGCATGGCACTGAGCACTGAAGGTAGTGGTGCTGTGCCAGCTACTACAGCCAAGGAGACGATCTCTGGGGTGAATCTGTAGGCATGGCTATGTGAGCACGGAAGGCATTGGTGCTGTGCCAGCTACTGCAGCCAAGGATATGATCTCTGGGGTGAATCTGTAGGCATGGCTATGTGAGCACTGAAGGCAGTGGTGCTGTGCCAGCTACTGCAGCCAAGGAGATGATCTCTGGGGTGAATCTCTAGGCATGGCTATCTGAGCACAGAAGGCAGTGGTGATGTGCCAGCCACTGCAGCCAAGGAGATGATCTCTGGGGTGAATCTCTAGGCATGGCTATCTGAGCACAGAAGGCAGTGGTGCTGTGCCAGCCACTGCAGCCAAGGAGATGATCTCTGGGGTGAATTTCTAGGCATGGCTATCTGAGCACTGAAGGCAGTGGTGCTGTGCCAGCTACTACAGCCAAGGATATGATCTCTGGGGTAAATCCCTAGGCATGGCTATGTGAGCAGTGAAGGTAGTCGTGCTGTGCCAGCTACTGCAGCCAAGGCGATGATCTCTGGGCTGAATCACTAGGCATGGCTCTGAGCACTGAAAGCAGTGGTGCTGTGACAGCTACTGCAGCCAAGGAGATGATCTCTGGGGTGAATCTCTAGGCATGGCTATGTGAGCATTGAAGGCAGTGGTGCTGTGCCAGCTACTGCAGCCAAGGAGACGATCTCTGGGGTGAATCTCTAGGCATGGCTATGTGAGCACTGACGGCAGTGGTGCTGTGCCAGCTACTGCAGCCAAGGAGATGATCTCTGGGTTGAATCTCTAGGCATGGCTATGTGAGCACCAAAGGCATTGGTGCTGTGCCAGCTGCTGCAGCCAAGGATATGATCTCTGGGGTGAATCTGTAGGCATGGCTATGTGAGCACTGAAGGCAGTGGTGCTGTGCCAGCTACTGCAGCCAAGGAGATGATCTCTGGGGTGAATATCAACGCATGGATATGCGAGCACTGAAGGTAGTGGTGCTGTGCCAGCTACTGCAGCCAATGAGATTATCTCTGGGGTGAATCTCTAGGCATGGCTATGTGAGCACAGAAGGCAGTGGTGCTGTGCCAGCTACTGCAGCCAAGGAGATGATCTCTGGGGTGAATCTCTAGGCATGGCTATGTGAGCACGGAAGGCAGTGGTGCTGTGCCAGCTACTGCAGCCAAGGAGATTATCTCTGGGGTGAATATCTAGGCATGACTATGAGCACTGAATGTAGTGGTGCTGTGCCAGCTACTGCAGCCAAGGAGATTATCTCTGGGGTGAATCTCTAGGCATGGCTATGTGAGTACTGAAGGTAGTGGTGCTGTGCCAGCTACTGCAGCCAAGGAGATGATCTCTGGGGTGAATCTCTAGGCATGGCTATGAACACTGAAGGCAGTGGTGCTGTGCCAGCTACTGCAGCTAAGGAGATGATCTCTGGGGTGACTCTCTAGGCATGGCTATGTGAGCACTGAAGGCATTGGTGCTGTGCCAGCTGCTGCAGCCAAGGATATGATCTCTGGGGTGAATCTGTAGGCATGGCTATGTGAGCACTGAAGGCAGTGGTGCTGTGCCAGCTACTGCAGCCAAGGAGATGATCTCTGGGGTGAATCTCTAGGCATGGCTATGAACACTGAAGGCAGTGGTGCTGTGCCAGCTACTGCAGCTAAGGAGATGATCTCTGGGGTAAATCCCTAGGCATGGCTATGTGAGCACTGAAGGCAGTGGTGCTGTGGTGCCAGCTACTGCAGCTAAGGAGATGATCTCTGGGGTAAATCCCTAGGCATGGCTATGTGAGCACTGAAGGTAGTGGTGCTGTGCCAGCTACTGCAGCCAAGGAGATGATCTCTGGGGTGAATATCTAGGCATGGCTATGTGAGTACTGAAGGTAGTGGTGCTGTGCCAGCTACTGCAGCCAAGGAGATTATCTCTGGAGTGAATCTCTAGGCATGGCAATGAGCACTGAAGGCAGTGGTGCTGTGTCAGCTACTGCAGCCAATGAGATGATCTCTGGGGTGAATCTCTAGGCATGGCTATGTGAGCACTGAAGGCATTGGTGCTGTGCCAGCTGCTGCAGCCAAGGATATGATCTCTGGGGTGAATCTGTAGGCATGGCTATGTGAGCACTGAAGGCAGTGGTGCCGTGCCAGCTACTGCAGCCAAGGAGATGATCTCTGGGGTGAATCTCTAGGCATGGCTATGTGAGCACCAAAAGCAGTGGTGCTGTGCCAGCTACTGCAGCCAAGGAGATGATCTCTGGGGTAAATCCCTAGGCATGGCTATGTGAGCACTGAAGGTAGTGGTGCTGTGCCAGCTACTGCAGCCAAGGAGATTATCTCTGGAGTGAATCTCTAGGCATGGCTATGTGAGAACTGAAGGCAGTGGTGATGTGCCAGCTACTGCAGCCAACAGATGATCTCTGGGGTGAATCTCTAGGCATGGATATGTGAGCACTGAAGGTAGTGGTGCTGCGCCAGCTACTGCAGCCAAGGAGATGATCTCTGGGGTGAATATCTAGGCATGACTATGAGCACTGAATGTAGTGGTGCTGTTGCAGCTACTGCAGCCAAGGAGATGATCTCTGGGGTGAATCACTAGGCATGGTTATGTGAGTACTGAAGGTAGTGGTGCTGTGCCAGCTACTGCAGCCAAGGAGATTATCTCTGGAGTGAATCTCTAGGCATGGCTATGTGTGCAGTGAAGGCAGTGGTGCTGTGCCAGCTACTGCAGCCAAGGAGATGATCTCTGGGGTGAACCTCTAGGCATGGCTATGAGCACTGTAGGTAGTGGTGCTGTGCCAGCTACTGCAGCCAAGGAATTGATCCCTGGGCTGAATCTCTAGGCATGGCTATGAGCACTGAAGGTAGTGGTGTTGTGCCAGCTATTGCAGCCAAGGAGATAGTCTCTGGGGTGAATCTCTAGGCATGGCTTTGTGAGCACAGAAGGCAGTGGTGCTGTGCCAGCTACTGCAGCCAAGAAGGTGATCTCTGAGGTGAATCTCTAAGCATGGCTATGTGAGCACAGAAGGCAGTGGTGCTGTGCCAGCTACTGCAGCCAAGGAGATGATCTCTGGGGTGAATATCTAGGCATGACTATGAGCACTGAATGTAGTGGTGCTGTTGCAGCTACTGCAGCCAAGGAGATGATCTCTGGGGTGAATCTCTAGGCATGGCTATGTGAGCAGTGAAGGTAGTGCTGCTGTGCCAGCTACTGCAGCCAAGGAGTTGATCTCTGGGCTGAATCTCTAGGCATGGCTATGTGAGCACTGAAGGCAGTGGTGCTGTGCCAGCTACTGCAGCCAAGGAGATGATCTCTGGGGTGAATCTCTAGGCATGGCTATGTGAGCACCGAAGGTAGTGGTGCTGTGCCAGCTACTGCAGCCAAGGAGATGATCTCTGGGGTGAATCTCTAGGCATGGCACTGAGCACTGAAGGTAGTGGTGCTGTGCCAGCTACTACAGCCAAGGAGACGATCTCTGGGGTGAATCTGTAGGCATGGCTATGTGAGCACGGAAGGCATTGGTGGTGTGCCAGCTACTGCAGCCAAGGATATGATCTCTGGGGTGAATCTGTAGGCATGGCTATGTGAGCACTGAAGGCAGTGGTGCTGTGCCAGCTACTGCAGCCAAGGAGATGATCTCTGGGGTGAATCTCTAGGCATGGCTATCTGAGCACAGAAGGCAGTGGTGATGTGCCAGCCACTGCAGCCAAGGAGATGATCTCTGGGGTGAATCTCTAGGCATGGCTATCTGAGCACAGAAGGCAGTGGTGCTGTGCCAGCCACTGCAGCCAAGGAGATGATCTCTGGGGTGAATTTCTAGGCATGGCTATCTGAGCACAGAAGGCAGTGGTGCTGTGCCAGCTACTACAGCCAAGGATATGATCTCTGGGGTAAATCCCTAGGCATGGCTATGTGAGCAGTGAAGGTAGTCGTGCTGTGCCAGCTACTGCAGCCAAGGAGATTATCTCTGGGGTGAATCTCTAGGCATGGCTCTGAGCACTGAAGGCAGTGGTGCTGTGACAGCTACTGCAGCCAAGGAGATGATCTCTGGGGTGAATCTCTAGGCATGGCTATGTGAGCCCAGAAGGCAGTGGTGCTGTGCCAGCTACTGCAGTCAAGGAGATGATCTCTGGGGTGAATCTCTAGGCATGGCTATGTGAGCACGGAAGGTAGTGGTGCTGTGCCAGCTACTTTAGCCAAGGAGATGGTCTCTGGGGTGAATCTCTAGGCATGGCTATGTGAGCACTGAAGGTAGTGGTGCTGTGCCAGCTACTGCAGCCAAGGAGATTATCTCTGGGGTGAATCTCTAGGCATGGCTATGTGAGCACTGAAGGTAGTGGTGCTGTGCCAGCTACTGCAGCCAAGGAGAGTATCTCTGGGGTGAATCTCTAGGCATGGCTATGTGAGCACTGAAGGCAGTGGTGCTGTGCCAGCTACTGTAGCCAAGGAGATGATCTCTGGGGTGAATCTCTAGGCATGGCTATGCGAGCACTGAAGGTAGTGGTGCCGTGCCAGCTACTGCAGCCAAGGAGATGATCTCTGGGGTGAATCTCTAGGCATGGCTATGCGAGCACGGAAGGCAGTGGCGCTGTGCCAGCTACTGCAGCCAAGGAGATGGTCTCTGGGGTGAATCTCTAGGCATGGCTTTGAGCACTGAAGGCAGTGATGCTGTGCCAGCTACTGCAGCCAAGGAGAGGATCTCTGGGGTGAATCTCTAGGCATGGCTATGTGAGCACTGAAGGCAGTGGTGCTGTGCCAGCTACTGCAGCCAAGGAGATGATCTCTGGGGTGACTCTCTAGGCATGGCTATGTGAGCACTGAAGGTAGTGGTGCTGTGCCAGCTACTGCAGCCAAGGAGATTATCTCTGGGGTGAATCTCTAGGCATGGCTATGAGCACTGTAGGTAGTGGTGCTGTGCCAGCTACTGCAGCCAAGGAGTTGATCCCTGGGCTGAATCTCTAGGCATGGCTATGAGCACTGAAGGTAGTGGTGTTGTGCCAGCTACTGCAGCCAAGGAGATGATCTCTGGGGTGAATCTCTAGGCATGGCTATGTGAGCACAGAAGGCAGTGGTGCTGTGCCAGCTACTGTAGCCAAGAAGGTGATCTCTGGGGTGAATCTCTAAGCATGGCTATGTGAGCACAGAAGGCAGTGGTGCTGTGCCAGCTACTGCAGCCAAAGAGATGATCTCTGGGGTGAATCTCTAGTCATGGCTATCTGAGCACAGAAGGCAGTGGTGCTGTGCCAGCCACTGTAGCCAAGGAGATGATCTCTGAGGTGAATCTCTAGGCATGGCTATGAGTACGGAAGGAAGTGGTGCTGTGCCAGCTACTGCAGCCAAGGAGATGATCTCTGGGGTGAATCTCTAGGCATGGCTATGTGAGCACTGAAGGCAGTGGTGCTGTGCCAGCTACTTCAGCCAAGGAGATTATCTCTGGGGTGAATCTCTAGGCATGGCTATGTGAGCACTGAAGGCAGTGGTGCTGTGCCAGCTACTGCAGCCAAGGAGATGATATCTGGGGTGAATCTCTAGGCATGGCTATGTGAGCACGGAAGCTTGTGGTGCTGTGCCAGCTACTGTAGCCAAGGAGATGGTCTCTGGGGTGAATCTCTAGGCATGGCTATGTGAGCCCAGAAGGCAGTGGTGCTGTGCCAGCTACTGCAGCCAAGGAGATGATCTCTGGGGTGAATCTCTAGGCATGGCTATCTGAGCACAGAAGGCAGTGGTGCTGTGCCAGCCACTGCAGCCAAGGAGATGATCTCTGGGGTGAATCTCTAGGCATGGCTATCTGAGCACAGAAGGCAGTGGTGCTGTGCCAGCCACTGCAGCCAAGGAGATGATCTCTGGGGTGAATTTCTAGGCATGGCTATCTGAGCACAGAAGGCAGTGGTGCTGTGCCAGCTACTACAGCCAAGGATATGATCTCTGGGGTAAATCCCTAGGCATGGCTATGTGAGCAGTGAAGGTAGTCGTGCTGTGCCAGCTACTGCAGCCAAGGCGATGATCTCTGGGCTCAATCACTAGGCATGGCTCTGAGCACTGAAGGCAGTGGTGCTGTGCCAGCTACTGCAGCCAAGGAGATGATCTCTGGGGTGAATCTCTAGGCATGGCTATGTGAGCATTGAAGGCAGTGGTGCTGTGCCAGCTACTGCAGCCAAGGAGATAATCTCTGGGGTGAATCTCTAGGCATGACTATGAGCACTGAATGTAGTGGTGCTGTTGCAGCTACTGCAGCCAAGGAGATGATCTCTGGGGTGAATCTCTAGGCATGGCTATGTGAGCAGTGAAGGTAGTGCTGCTGTGCCAGCTACTGCAGCCAAGGAGTTGATCTCTGGGCTGAATCTCTAGGCATGGCTATGTGAGCACTGAAGGCAGTGGTGCTGTGCCAGCTACTGCAGCCAAGGAGATGATCTCTGGGGTGAATCTCTAGGCATGGCTATGTGAGCACCGAAGGTAGTGGTGCTGTGCCAGCTACTGCAGCCAAGGAGATGATCTCTGGGGTGAATCTCTAGGCATGGCACTGAGCACTGAAGGTAGTGGTGCTGTGCCAGCTACTACAGCCAAGGAGACGATCTCTGGGGTGAATCTGTAGGCATGGCTATGTGAGCACGGAAGGCATTGGTGCTGTGCCAGCTACTGCAGCCAAGGATATGATCTCTGGGGTGAATCTGTAGGCATGGCTATGTGAGCACTGAAGGCAGTGGTGCTGTGCCAGCTACTGCAGCCAAGGAGATGATCTCTGGGGTGAATCTCTAGGCATGGCTATCTGAGCACAGAAGGCAGTGGTGATGTGCCAGCCACTGCAGCCAAGGAGATGATCTCTGGGGTGAATCTCTAGGCATGGCTATCTGAGCACAGAAGGCAGTGGTGCTGTGCCAGCCACTGCAGCCAAGGAGATGATCTCTGGGGTGAATTTCTAGGCATGGCTATCTGAGCACAGAAGGCAGTGGTGCTGTGCCAGCTACTACAGCCAAGGATATGATCTCTGGGGTAAATCCCTAGGCATGGCTATGTGAGCAGTGAAGGTAGTCGTGCTGTGCCAGCTACTGCAGCCAAGGCGATGATCTCTGGGCTGAATCACTAGGCATGGCTCTGAGCACTGAAGGCAGTGGTGCTGTGACAGCTACTGCAGCCAAGGAGATGATCTCTGGGGTGAATCTCTAGGCATGGCTATGTGAGCATTGAAGGCAGTGGTGCTGTGCCAGCTACTGCAGCCAAGGAGACGATCTCTGGGGTGAATCTCTAGGCATGGCTATGTGAGCACTGACGGCAGTGGTGCTGTGCCAGCTACTGCAGCCAAGGAGATGATCTCTGGGTTGAATCTCTAGGCATGGCTATGTGAGCACCAAAGGCATTGGTGCTGTGCCAGCTGCTGCAGCCAAGGATATGATCTCTGGGGTGAATCTGTAGGCATGGCTATGTGAGCACTGAAGGCAGTGGTGCTGTGCCAGCTACTGCAGCCAAGGAGATGATCTCTGGGGTGAATATCAACGCATGGATATGCGAGCACTGAAGGTAGTGGTGCTGTGCCAGCTACTGCAGCCAATGAGATTATCTCTGGGGTGAATCTCTAGGCATGGCTATGTGAGCACAGAAGGCAGTGGTGCTGTGCCAGCTACTGCAGCCAAGGAGATGATCTCTGGGGTGAATCTCTAGGCATGGCTATGTGAGCACGGAAGGCAGTGGTGCTGTGCCAGCTACTGCAGCCAAGGAGATTATCTCTGGGGTGAATCTCTAGGCATGGCTATGTGAGCACTGAAGGTAGTGGTGCTGTGCCAGCTACTGCAGCCAAGGAGATGATCCCTGGGGTGAATATCTAGGCATGACTATGAGCACTGAATGTAGTGGTGCTGTGCCAGCTACTGCAGCCAAGGAGATTATCTCTGGGGTGAATCTCTAGGCATGGCTATGTGAGTACTGAAGGTAGTGGTGCTGTGCCAGCTACTGCAGCCAAGGAGATGATCTCTGGGGTGAATCTCTAGGCATGGCTATGAACACTGAAGGCAGTGGTGCTGTGCCAGCTACTGCAGCTAAGGAGATGATCTCTGGGGTGACTCTCTAGGCATGGCTATGTGAGCACTGAAGGCATTGGTGCTGTGCCAGCTGCTGCAGCCAAGGATATGATCTCTGGGGTGAATCTGTAGGCATGGCTATGTGAGCACTGAAGGCAGTGGTGCTGTGCCAGCTACTGCAGCCAAGGAGATGATCTCTGGGGTGAATCTCTAGGCATGGCTATGAACACTGAAGGCAGTGGTGCTGTGCCAGCTACTGCAGCTAAGGAGATGATCTCTGGGGTAAATCCCTAGGCATGGCTATGTGAGCACTGAAGGCAGTGGTGCTGTGGTGCCAGCTACTGCAGCTAAGGAGATGATCTCTGGGGTAAATCCCTAGGCATGGCTATGTGAGCACTGAAGGTAGTGGTGCTGTGCCAGCTACTGCAGCCAAGGAGATGATCTCTGGGGTGAATATCTAGGCATGGCTATGTGAGTACTGAAGGTAGTGGTGCTGTGCCAGCTACTGCAGCCAAGGAGATTATCTCTGGAGTGAATCTCTAGGCATGGCAATGAGCACTGAAGGCAGTGGTGCTGTGTCAGCTACTGCAGCCAATGAGATGATCTCTGGGGTGAATCTCTAGGCATGGCTATGTGAGCACTGAAGGCATTGGTGCTGTGCCAGCTGCTGCAGCCAAGGATATGATCTCTGGGGTGAATCTGTAGGCATGGCTATGTGAGCACTGAAGGCAGTGGTGCCGTGCCAGCTACTGCAGCCAAGGAGATGATCTCTGGGGTGAATCTCTAGGCATGGCTATGTGAGCACCAAAAGCAGTGGTGCTGTGCCAGCTACTGCAGCCAAGGAGATGATCTCTGGGGTAAATCCCTAGGCATGGCTATGTGAGCACTGAAGGTAGTGGTGCTGTGCCAGCTACTGCAGCCAAGGAGATTATCTCTGGAGTGAATCTCTAGGCATGGCTATGTGAGAACTGAAGGCAGTGGTGATGTGCCAGCTACTGCAGCCAACAGATGATCTCTGGGGTGAATCTCTAGGCATGGATATGTGAGCACTGAAGGTAGTGGTGCTGCGCCAGCTACTGCAGCCAAGGAGATGATCTCTGGGGTGAATCACTAGGCATGGTTATGTGAGTACTGAAGGTAGTGGTGCTGTGCCAGCTACTGCAGCCAAGGAGATTATCTCTGGAGTGAATCTCTAGGCATGGCTATGTGTGCAGTGAAGGCAGTGGTGCTGTGCCAGCTACTGCAGCCAAGGAGATGATCTCTGGGGTGAACCTCTAGGCATGGCTATGAGCACTGTAGGTAGTGGTGCTGTGCCAGCTACTGCAGCCAAGGAGTTGATCCCTGGGCTGAATCTCTAGGCATGGCTATGAGCACTGAAGGTAGTGGTGTTGTGCCAGCTATTGCAGCCAAGGAGATGATCTCTGGGGTGAATCTCTAGGCATGGCTATGTGAGCACCGAAGGTAGTGGTGCTGTGCCAGCTACTGCAGCCAAGGAGATGATCTCTGGGGTGAATCTCTAGGCATGGCACTGAGCACTGAAGGTAGTGGTGCTGTGCCAGCTACTACAGCCAAGGAGACGATCTCTGGGGTGAATCTGTAGGCATGGCTATGTGAGCACGGAAGGCATTGGTGCTGTGCCAGCTACTGCAGCCAAGGATATGATCTCTGGGGTGAATCTGTAGGCATGGCTATGTGAGCACTGAAGGCAGTGGTGCTGTGCCAGCTACTGCAGCCAGGTAGATGATCTCTGGGGTGAATCTCTAGGCATGGCTATCTGAGCACAGAAGGCAGTGGTGATGTGCCAGCCACTGCAGCCAAGGAGATGATCTCTGGGGTGAATCTCTAGGCATGGCTATCTGAGCACAGAAGGCAGTGGTGCTGTGCCAGCCACTGCAGCCAAGGAGATGATCTCTGGGGTGAATTTCTAGGCATGGCTATCTGAGCACAGAAGGCAGTGGTGCTGTGCCAGCTACTACAGCCAAGGATATGATCTCTGGGGTAAATCCCTAGGCATGGCTATGTGAGCAGTGAAGGTAGTCGTGCTGTGCCAGCTACTGCAGCCAAGGAGATTATCTCTGGGGTGAATCTCTAGGCATGGCTCTGAGCACTGAAGGCAGTGGTGCTGTGACAGCTACTGCAGCCAAGGAGATGATCTCTGGGGTGAATCTCTAGGCATGGCTATGTGAGCCCAGAAGGCAGTGGTGCTGTGCCAGCTACTTTAGCCAAGGAGATGGTCTCTGGGGTGAATCTCTAGGCATGGCTATGTGAGCACTGAAGGTAGTGGTGCTGTGCCAGCTACTGCAGCCAAGGAGATTATCTCTGGGGTGAATCTCTAGGCATGGCTATGTGAGCACTGAAGGTAGTGGTGCTGTGCCAGCTACTGCAGCCAAGGAGAGTATCTCTGGGGTGAATCTCTAGGCATGGCTATGTGAGCACTGAAGGCAGTGGTGCTGTGCCAGCTACTGTAGCCAAGGAGATGATCTCTGGGGTGAATCTCTAGGCATGGCTATGCGAGCACTGAAGGTAGTGGTGCCGTGCCAGCTACTGCAGCCAAGGAGATGATCTCTGGGGTGAATCTCTAGGCATGGCTATGCGAGCACGGAAGGCAGTGGCGCTGTGCCAGCTACTGCAGCCAAGGAGATGGTCTCTGGGGTGAATCTCTAGGCATGGCTTTGAGCACTGAAGGCAGTGATGCTGTGCCAGCTACTGCAGCCAAGGAGAGGATCTCTGGGGTGAATCTCTAGGCATGGCTATGTGAGCACTGAAGGCAGTGGTGCTGTGCCAGCTACTGCAGCCAAGGAGATGATCTCTGGGGTGAATCTCTAGGCATGGCTATGCGAGCACTGAAGGTAGTGGTGCTGTGCCAGCTACTGCAGCCAAGGAGATGATAGCTGGGGTGAATCTCTAGGCATGGCTATGCGAGCACAGAAGGCAGTGGCGCTGTGCCAGCTACTGCAGCCAAGGAGATGATCTCTGGGGTGAATCTCTAGGCATGGATATTAGCACTGAAGGCAGTGGTGCTGTGCCAGCTATTGCAGCCAAGGAGATGATCTCTGGGGTGAATCTCTAGGCATGGCTATGTGAGCACAGAAGGCTTTGGTCCTGTGCCAGCTACTGCAGCCAAGGAGATGATCTCTGGGGTGAATCTCTAGGCATGGCTATGAGCACTGAAGGCAGTGGTGCTGTGCCAGCTACTGCAGCTAAGGAGATTATCTCTGGGGTGAATATCTAGGCATGGCTATGTGAGCACTGAAGGCAGTGGTGCTGTGCCAGCTACTGTAGCCAAGAAGGTGATCTCTGGGGTGAATCTCTAGGCATGGCTATGTGAGCACTGAAGGTAGTGGTGCTGTGCCAGCTACTGCAGCCAAGGAGATGATCTCTGGGGCGAATCTCTAGGCATGGCTATGAGTACGGAAGGAAGTGGTGCTGTGCCAGCTACTGCAGCCAAGCAGATGATCTCTGCGGTGAATCTCTAGGCATGGCTATGTGAGCACTGAAGGCGGTGGTGCTGTGCCAGCTACTGCAGCCAAGGAGATGATCTCTGGGGTGAATCTCTAGGCATGGCTATCTGAGCACTGAAGGTAGTGGTGCTGTGCCAGCTACTGCAGCTAAGGAGATGATCTCTGGGGCGAATCTCTAGGCATGGCAATGAGCACTGAAGGCAGTGGTGCTGTGCCAGCTACTGCAGCTAAGGAGATGATCTCTGGGGCGAATCTCTAGGCATGGCAATGAGCACTGAAGGCAGTGGTGCTGTGCCAGCTTATGCAGCCAAGGAGATTATCTCTGGGGTGAATCTCTAGGCATGGCTATGAGAGCAATGAAGGTAGTGGTGCTGTGCTAGCTACTGCAGCCAAGGAGATGATCTGTGAGGTGAATCTCTAGGCATGGCTATGAGTACGGAAGGTAGTGGTGCTTTGCCAGCTACTGTAGCCAAGGAGACGATCTCTGGGGTGAATCTCTAGGCATGGCTATGAGCACAGAAGGTAGTGGTGCTGTGCCAGCTACTGCAGCCAAGGAGATGATCTCTGGGGTGAATCTCTAGGCATGGCTATGAGAGCACGGAAGGTAGTGGTGCTTTGCCAGCTACTGTAGCCAAGGAGATGATCTCTGGGGTGAATCTCTAGGCATGGCTATGAGTACGGAAGGAAGTGGTGCTGTGCCAGCTACTGCAGCCAAGGAGATGATCTCTGGGGTGAATCTCTAGGCATGGCTATGTGAGCACTGAAGGCAGAGGTGCTGTGCCAGCTACTGCAGCCAAGGAGATTATCTCTGGGGTGAATCTCTAGGCATGGCTATGTGAGCACTGAAGGCAGTGGTGCTGTGCCAGCTACTGCAGCCAAGGAGATGATGTCTGGGGTGAATCTCTAGGCATGGCTATGTGAGCACGGAAGCTTGTGGTGCTGTGCCAGCTACTGCAGCCAAGGAGATGATCTCTGGGGTAAATCCCTAGGCATGGCTATGTGAGCACTGACGGCAGTGGTGCTGTGCCAGCTACTGCAGCTAAGGAGATGATCTCTGGGGTGACTCTCTAGGCATGGCTATGAGCACTGAAGGCAGTGATGCTGTGCCAGCTACTGCAGCCAAGGAGATGATCTCTGGGGTGAATCTCTAGGCATGGCAATGAGCACTGAAGGTAGTGGTGCTGTGCCAGCTACTGCAGCCAAGGAGATGGTCTCTGGGGTGAATCTCTAGGCATGGCTATGAGCACTGAAGGTAGTGGTGCTGTGCCAGCTACTGCAGCCAAGGAGATTATCTCTGGGGTGAATCTCTAGGCATGGCTATGCGAGCACTGAAGGCAGTGGTGCTGTGCCAGCTACTGCAGCCAAGGATATGATCTCTGGGGTGAATCTCTAGGCATGGCTATGTGAGCACTGAAGGTAGTGGTGCTGTGCCAGCTACTGCAGCCAAGGAGATGATCTCTGGGGTGAATCTCTAGGCATGGCAATGAGCACTGAAGGTAGTGGTGCTGTGCCAGCTACTGCAGCCAAGGAGATGGTCTCTGGGGTGAATCTCTAGGCATGGCTATGAGCACTGAAGGTAGTGGTGCTGTGCCAGCTACTGCAGCCAAGGAGATTATCTCTGGGGTGAATCTCTAGGCATGGCTATGTGAGCCCAGAAGGCAGTGGTGCTGTGCCAGCTACTGCAGCCAAGGAGATGATCTCTGGGGTGAATCTCTAGGCATGGCAATGAGCACTGAAGGTAGTAGTGCTGTGCCAGCTACTGCAGCCAAGGATATGATCTCTGGGGTGAATCTCTAGGCATGGCTATGTGAGCACTGAAGGTAGTGGTGCTGTGCCAGCTACTGCAGCCAAGGAGATGATCTCTGGGGTGAATCTCTAGGCATGGCTATGAGCACTGAAGGCAGTGGTACTGTGCCAGCTACTGCAGCCAAGGAGATTATCTCTGGGGTGAATCTCTAGGCATGGCTATGCGAGCACTGAAGGCAGTGGTGCTGTGCCAGCTACTGCAGCCAAGGAGATGATCTCTGGGGTGAATCTCTAGGCATGGCTATGAGCACTGAAGGCAGTGGTACTGTGCCAGCTACTGCAGCCAAGGAGATGATCTCTGGGGTAAATCCCTAGGCATGGCTATGTGAGCACTGAAGGCAGTGGTGCTGTTGCAGCTACTGCAGCCAAGGAGATGATCTCTGGGGTGAATCTCTAGGCATGGCTATGCGAGCACTGAAGGTAGTGCTGCTGTGCCAGCTACTGCTGCCAAGGAGTTGATCTCTGGGCTGAATCTCTAGGCATGGCTATGTGAGCACTGAAGGCATTGGTGCTGTGCCAGCTACTGCAGCCAAGGAGTTGATCTCTGGGCTGAATCTCTAGGCATGGCTATGTGAGCACTGAAGGCAGTGGTGCTGTGCCAGCTACTGCAGCCAAGGAGATTATCTCTGAGGTGAATCACTAGGCATGGCTATGTGAGCACCGAAGGTAGTGGTGCTGTGCCAGCTGCTGAAGCCAAGGACATGATCTCTGGGGTGAATCTCTAGGCATGGCTATGAACACTGAAGGCAGTGGTGCTGTGCCAGCTACTGCAGCTAAGGAGATGATCTCTGGGGTAAATCCCTAGGCATGGCTATGTGAGCACTGAAGGCAGTGGTGCTGTGCCAGCTACTGCAGCCAAGGAGATGATCTCTGGGGTGAATCTCTAGGCATGGCTATGTGAGCACTGAAGGCAGTGGTGCTGTGCCAGCTACTGCAGCCAAGGAGATGATCTCTGGGGTGAATCTCTAGGCATGGCTATGTGAGCACTGAAGGCATTGGTGCTGTGCCAGCTACTGCAGCCAAGGATATGATCTCTGGGGTGAATCTGTAGGCATGGCTATGTGAGCACTGAAGGCAGTGGTGCTGTGCCAGCTACTGCAGCCAAGGAGATGATCTCTGGGGTGAATCTCTAGGCATGGCTATCTGAGCACAGAAGGCAGTGGTGCTGTGCCAGCCACTGCAGCCAAGGAGATGATCTCTGGGGTGAATTTCTAGGCATGGCTATCTGAGCACAGAAGGCAGTGGTGCAGTGCCAGCTACTGCAGCCAAGGAGATGGTCTCTGGGGTGAATCTCTAGGCATGGCTATGAGTACGGAAGGAAGTGGTGCTGTGCCAGCTACTGCAGCCAAGCAGATGATCTCTGGGGTGAATCTCTAGGCATGGCTATGTGAGCACTGAAGGCAGTGGTGCTGTGCCAGCTACTGCAGCCAAGGAGATGATCTCTGGGGTGAATCTCTAGGCATGGCTATGTGAGCACTGACGGCAGTGGTGCTGTGCCAGCTACTGCAGCCAAGGAGTTGATCTCTGGGGTGAATCTCTAGGCATGGCTATGTGAGCACTGAAGGCATTGGTGCTGTGCCAGCTACTGCAGCCAAGGAGATGATCTCTGGGGTGAATCTGTAGGCATGGCTATGTGAGCACTGAAGGCAGTGGTGCTGTGCCAGCTACTGCAGCCAAGGAGATGATCTCTGGGGTGAATCTCTAGGCATGGCTATGTGAGCACTGAAGGCATTGGTGCTGTGCCAGCTACTGCAGCCAAGGATATGATCTCTGGGGTGAATCTGTAGGCATGGCTATGTGAGCACTGAAGGCAGTGGTGCTGTGCCAGCTACGGCAGCCAAGGAGATGATCTCTGGGGTGAATCTCTAGGCATGGCTATCTGAGCACAGAAGGCAGTGGTGCTGTGCCAGCCACTGCAGCCAAGGAGATGATCTCTGGGGTGAATTTCTAGGCATGGCTATGTGAGCAGTGAAGGCAGTGGTGCTGTGCCAGCTACTGCAGCCAAGGAGATGATCTCTGGGGTGAATCTCTAGGCATGGCAATGAGCACTGAAGGTAGTGGTGCTGTGCCAGCTACTGTAGCCAAGGAGATGATCTCTGGGGTGAATCTCTAGGCATGGCTATGAGTACGGAAGGAAGTGGTGCTGTGCCAGCTACTGCAGCCAAGCAGATGATCTCTGGGGTGAATCTCTAGGCATGGCTATGAGCACTGTAGGTAGTGGTGCTGTGCCAGCTACTGCAGCCAATGAGATGATCTCTGGGGTGAATCTCTAGGCATGGCTATGAGCACTGTAGGTAGTGGTGCTGTGCCAGCTACTGCAGCCAAGGAGATGATCTCTGGGGTGAATCTCTAGGCATGGCTATGTGAGCAGTGAAGGTAGTGGTGCTGTGCCAGCTACTGCAGCCAAGGAGATGATCTCTGGGGTGAATCTCTAGGCATGGCTATGAACACTGAAGGCAGTGGTGCTGTGCCAGCTACTGCAGCCAAGGAGATGATCTCTGGGGTGAATCTCTAGGCATGGCAATGAGCACTGAAGGTAGTGGTGCTGTGCCAGCTACTGTAGCCAAGGAGATGATCTCTGGGGTGAATCTCTAGGCATGGATATTAGCACTGAAGGCAGTGGTGCTGTGCCAGCCACTGCAGCCAAGGAGATGATCTCTGGGGTGAATGTCTAGGCATGGCTATGCGAGCACAGAAGGCAGTGGCTCTGTGCCAGCTACTGTAGCCAAGGAGAGGATCTCTGGGGTAAATCCCTAGGCATGGCTATGTGAGCACAGAAGGCAGTGGTGCTGTGCCAGCTACTGCAGCCAAGGAGATGATCTCTGGGTTGAATCTCTAGGCATGGCTATGTGAGCACCAAAGGCATTGGTGCTGTGCCAGCTGCTGCAGCCAAGGATATGATGTCTGGGGTGAATCTCTAGGCATGGCTATGTGAGCACTGAAGGCAGTGGTGCTGTGCCAGCTTCTGCAGCCAAGGAGATGATCTCTGGGGTGAATCTCTAGGCATGGCTATGTGAGCACGGAAGCTTTTGGTGCTGTGCCAGCTACTGCAGCCAAGGAGATGATCTCTGGGGTGAATCTCTAGGCATGGCTATGTGAGCACTGAAGGCAGTGGTGCTGTGCCAGCTACTGCAGCCAAGGAGTTGATCCCTGGGGTGTATCTCTAGGCATGGCTATGTGAGCACGGAAGCTAGTGGTGCTGTGCTAGCTACTGCAGCCAAGGAGATGATCTCTGGGGTGAATCTCTAGGCATGGCTATGAGCACTGTAGGTAGTGGTGCTGTGCCAGCTACTGCAGCCAAGGAGTTGATCCCTGGGGTGTATCTCTAGGCATGGCTATGTGAGCACGGAAGCTAGTGGTGCTGTGCCAGCTACTGCAGCCAAGGAGAGGATCTCTGGGGTGAATCTCTAGGCATGTCTATGTGAGCACTGAAGGCAGTGGTGCTTTGCCAGCTACTGTAGCCAAGGAGATGATCTCTGGGGTGACTCTCTAGGCATGGCTATGCGAGCACAGAAGGCAGTGGCTCTGTGCCAGCTACTGCAGCCAAGGAGATGATCTCTGGGTTGAATCTCTAGGCATGGCTATGTGAGCACCAAAGGCATTAGTGCTGTGCCAGCTGCTGCAGCCAAGGATATGATCTCTGGGGTGAATCTGTAGGCATGGCTATGTGAGCACTGAAGGCAGTGGTGCTGTGCCAGCTACTGCAGCCAAAGAGATTATCTCTGGGGTGAATCTCTAGGCATGGCTATGCGAGCACAGAAGGCAGTGGCGCTGTGCCAGCTACTGCAGCCAAGGAGATGATCTCTGGGGTTAATCTCTAGGCATGGCTATGTGAGCACAGAAGGCAGTGGTGCTGTGCCAGCTTATGCAGCCAAGGAGATGATCTCTGGGGTGAATCTCTAGGCATGGCTATGAGGACTGAAGGTAGTGGTGCTGTGCCAGCTACTGCAGCCAAGGAGATGATCTCTGGGGTGAATCCCTAGGCATGGCTATGTGAGCCCAGAAGGTAGTGGTGCTGTGCCAGCTACTGCAGCCAAGGAGATGATCTCTGGGGTATATCTCTAGGCATGGCTATGTGAGCACTGAAGGCAGTGGTGCTGTGCCAGCTACTGCAGCCAAGGAGATGATCTCTGGGGTGAATCTCTAGGCATGGCTATGTGAGCACAGAAGGCAGTGGTGCTGTGCCAGCTACTGCAGCCAAGGAGATGGTCTCTGGGGTGAATCTCTAGGCATGGCTATGTGAGCACAGAAGGCAGTGGTGCTGTGCCAGCTACTGCAGCCAAGGAGATGGTCTCTGGGGTGAATCTCTAGGCATGGCTATGTGAGCACTGAAGGTAGTGGTGCTGTGCCAGCTACTGCAGCCAAGGAGATGATCTCTGGGGTGAATCTCTAGGCATGGCTATGTGAGCACAGAAGGCAGTGGTGCTGTGCCAGCTACTGCAGCCAAGGATATGATCTCTGGGGTGAATCTCTAGGCATGTCTATGTGAGCCCAGAAGGCAGTGGTGCTGTGCCAGCTACTGCAGCCAAGGATATGATCTCTGGGGTGAATCTCTAGGCATGGCTATGAGCACTGAAGGTAGTAGTGCTGTGCCAGCTACTGCAGCCAAGGAGTTGATCCCTGGGCTGAATCTCTAGGCATGGCTATGAGCACTGAAGGTAGTGGTGCTGTGCCAGCTACTGCAGCCAAGGAGAGTATCTCTGGGGTGAATCTCTAGGCATGGCTATGTGAGCACTGAAAGCAGTGGCGCTGTGCCAGCTACTGCAGCCAAGGAGATGATCTCTGGGCTGAATCTCTAGGCATGGCTATGAGCACTGAAGGTAGTAGTGCTGTGCCAGCTATTGCAGCCAAGGAGATGATCTCTGGGGTGAACCTCTAGGCATGGCTATGTGAGCACTGAAGGCAGTGGTGCTGTGCCAGCTACTGCAGCCAAGTAGATGATCTCTGGGGTGAATCTCTAGGCATGGCTATCTGAGCACAGAAGGTAGTGGTGCTGTGCCAGCTACTGTAGCCAAGAAGGTGATCTCTGGGGTGAATCTCTAGGCATGGCTATGTGAGCATGGAAGGTAGTGGTGCTGTGCCAGCTACTGTAGCCAAGGAGATGGTCTCTGGGGTGAATCTCTAGGCATGGCTATGTGAGCATGGAAGGTAGTGGTGCTGTGCCAGCTACTGTAGCCAAGGAGATGGTCTCTGGGGTGAATCTCTAGGCATGGCTATGTGAGCACTAAAGGCAGTGGTGCTGTGGCAGCTACTGCAGCCAAGGAGATTATCTCTGGGGTGAATCTCTAGGCATGGCTATGAGCACTGAAGGTAGTAGTGCTGTGCCAGCTACTGCAGCCAAGGAGATTATCTCTGGGGTGAATCTCTAGGCATGGCTATGTGAGCCCAGAAGGCAGTGATGCTGTGCCGCTACTGCAACCAAGGAGATGATCTCTGGGGTGAATCTCTAGGCATGGCTATGTGAGCACTGACGGTAGTGGTGCTTTTGCCAGCTACCACTGTGCAGCGTAATGGCTGTATGCAATGTCAGAGGCTGCTGCTGTTACAAGCACTGCACGTGACATTAGCCACAGGCTATATCCAGAGCCCATTAAATACAGAGCATGACTGCACGCCACACCCTGTAGCAACTGCACCTTGAGGCACTGTGCTGTTCCCTGCACTGCCCAGAGCATGACTGCATGCCACGCCCTGTAGAAACTGCACTTTGAGGCGCTGTGGTGTTGCCTTCAGACCTAAGGTCAGGACCACAGGTCAAGCTCGGTGCACTGCCCAGAGCATGGCTGCAGGCACTGCAAGTAGGCATTACTGGACCAAAGCATGGTTGCAGGCCGTGACTTGTTAGCACTGCTGGTAGTATATTGTATGGCTGTTGAATATGCTGATTCTGCAGGGGGTATATTGCATGGCTCTAGGATATGCTGATACTGCAGGGAGTATATTGTATGGCTGTTGAATATGCTGATACTGCAGGTAGTATATTGCATGGCTGTAGGACATATTGATACTGCAGGTAGTATATTGCATGGCTCTAAAATATGCTGATACTGCAGGTAGTATAATGATTGCATGGCTGTAGGATATGCTGATACTGCAAGTAGTATATTGCATGGCTATAGGATACACTGATACTGTAGGTAGTATATTGTATGGCTGTAGGATATTCAGATACTGCAGATAGTATATTGCATGGCTGTAGGATATACTGATACTGCAGGTAGTATATTACATAGCTGTAGGATATGCTGATACTGCAGGTTGTATATTGCATGGCTGTAGGATATGCTGATACTGCAGTTAGTATTTTGATTGAATGGCTGTAGGATATGCTGATACTGCAGGTAGTTTATTGCATGGCTGTAGGATATACTGATACTGCAGGTAGTGTATTGCAGGCCGTAGCATATACTGATACTGCAGGTTGTATATTGCATGGCTGTAGGATATGCTGATACTGCAGGTAGTATATTGCATGGCTGTAGGATACGCTGATACTGCAGGTAGTATATTGCATGGCTGTAAGATACGCTGATACTGCAGGTAGTATATTGCATGGCTGTAGGATACGCTGATACTGCAGGTAGTATATTGCATGGCTGTTGGATAGGCTGATACTGCAGGTAGTATATTGCATGGCTGTAGGATACGCTGATACTGCAGGTAGTATATTGCATGGCTGTTGGATAGGCTGATACTGCAGGTAGTATATTGCATGGCTGTAGGATACGCTGATACTGCAGGTTGTATATTGCATGGCTGTAGGATATGCTGATACTGCAGGTAGTATATTGCATGGCTGTTGGATAGGCTGATACTGCAGGTAGTATATTGCATGGCTGTAGGATATGCTGATACTGCAGGTAGTATATTGCATGGCTGTTGGATAGGCTGATACTGCAGGTAGTATATTGCATGGCTGTAGGATATACTGATACTGCAGGTAGTATATTGCGTGGCTGTTGGATAGGCTGATACTGCAGGTAGTATATTGCATGGCTGTAGGATACACTGATACTGCAGGTAGTTTATTGCATGGCTGTAGGATACACTGATACTGCAGGTAGTGTATTGCAGGCCGTAGCATATACTGATACTGCAGGGAGTATATTGCATGGCTGTAGGATATGCTGATAGTGCAAGTAGTATATTGCATGGCTATAGGATACACTGATACTGTAGGTAGTATATTGTATGGCTGTATGATATTCTGATACTACAGATAGTATATTACCTGCTATAGGATATGTTGTGGCTGTTGGATATTCTGAATATGCAGGTTGTATATTGCATGGCTGTAGGATATGCTGATACTGCAGGTAGTTTACTGCATGGCTATAGGATACACTGATACTGTAGGTAGTGTATTGCAGGCCGTAGCATATACTGATACTGCAGGTTGTATATTGCATGGCTGCAGGATATGCTGATACTGCAGGTTGTATATTTATTAAATGGCTGTAGGATATGCTGATACTGCAGGTAGTTTAATACATGGCTGTAGGATATACTGATACTGCAGGTAGTGTATTGCAGGCCATAGCATATACTGATACTGCAGGTTGTATATTGCATGGCTGTAGGATATGCTGATACTGCAGGTAGTATATTGATTTTATGGCTGTGGGATATGCTGATACTACAGGTAGTATATTGCATGGCTGTAGGATATGCTGATACTGCATGTAGTATATTGCATGGCTGTAGGACATAGTGATACTGCAGGTAGTATATTGCATGGCTGTAGGATACACTGATACTGCAGGTAGTATAATGATTGCATGGCTGTAGGATATGCTGATACTGCAAGTAGTATATTGCATGGCTATAGGATACACTGATACTGTAGGTAGTATATTGTATGGATGTATGATATTCTGATACTGCAGGTAGTATATTACCTGCTATAGGATATGTTGTGGCTGTTGGATTTTCTGAATATGCAGGCAGTATATTGCATGGCTGTAGGATATACTGATACTGCAGGTAGTATATTACATAGCTGTAGGATATGCTGATACTGCAGGTTGTATATTGCATGGCTGTAGGATATGCTGATACTGCAGGTAGTATATTGATTGAATGGCTGTAGGATATGCTGATACTGCAGGTAGTTTATTGCATGGCTGTAGGATATACTGATACTGCAGGTAGTGTATTGCAGGCCGTCGCATATACTGATACTGCAGGTTGTATATTGCATGGCTGTAGGATATGCTGATACTGCAGGTAGTATATTGAATGGCTGTTGGATAGGCTAATACTGCAGGTAGTATATTGCATGGCTGTAGGATATGCTGATACTGCAGGTAGTATATTGCATGGCTGTTGGATAGGCTGATACTGCAGGTAGTATATTGCATGGCTGTAGGATACACTGATACTGCAGGTAGTTTATTGCATGGCTGTAGGATACACTGATACTGTAGGTAGTGTATTGCAGGCCGTAGCATATACTGATACTGCAGGTTGTATATTGCATGGCTGTAGGATATGCTGTTACTGCAGGTAGTATATTGATTGTATGGCTGTGGGATATGCTGATACTACAGGTAGTGTATTGCATGGCTGTAGGATATTCTGATACGACAGGTAGTTTATTGTATGGCTGTAAAATACACTGACACTGTAGGTAGTATATTGCATGGCTGTAGGATATGCTGATACTGCAGGTAGTATATTGCATAGCTGTAGGATATGCTGATACTGCAGGTTGTATATTGCATGGCTATAGGATACACTGATACTGTAGGTAGTATATTGTATGGATGTATGATATTCTGATACTGCAGGTAGTATATTACCTGCTATAGGATATGTTGTGGCTGTTGGCTATTCTGAATATGCAGGTAGTATATTGCATGGCTGTAGGATATGCAGATACTGCAGATAGTATATTGCATGGCTGTAGGATATACTGATACTGCAGGTAGTATACTACATAGCTGTAGGATATGCTGATACTGCAGGTTGTATATTGCATGGCTGTAGGATATGCTGATACTGCAGGTAGTATATTGATTGAATGGCTGTAGGATATGCTGATACTGCAGGTAGTTTATTGCATGGCTGTAGGATATACTGATACTGCAGGTAGTGTATTGCAGGCCGTGGCATACACTGATACTGTTGGTTGTATATTGCATGGCTGTAGGATATGCTGATACTGCAGGTAGTATATTGATTGTATGGCTGTGGGATATGCTGATACTACAGGTAGTTTATTGTAAGGCTGTAAAATACACTGACACTGTAGGTAGTATATTGCATGGCTGTAGGATATGCTGATACTGCAGGTAGTATATTGCATGGCTGTAGGATATACTAATACTGCAGGTAGTATATTACATAGCTGTAGGATATGCTGATACTGCAGTTTGTATATTGCATGGCTGTAGGATATGCTGATACTGCAGGTAGTATATTGATTGTATGGCTGTGGGATATGTAGATACTGCAGATAGTATATTGCATGGCCGTAGCATATACTGATACTGCAGGTTGTATATTGCATGGCTGTAGGATATGCTGATACTGCAGGTAGTATATTGCATGGCTGTAGGATATGCTGATACTGCAGGTAGTATATTGATTGTATGGCTGTGGGATATGCTGATACTGCATGCAGTATATTGCATGGCTGTAGGACATATTGATACTGCAGGTAGTATATTGCATGGCTCTAAGATATGCTGATACTGCAGGTAGTATAATGATTGCATGGCTGTAGGATATGCCGATACTGCAAGTAGTATATTGCATGGCTATAGGATACACTGATACTGTAGGTAGTATATTGTATGGATGTATGATATTCTGATACTGCAGGTAGTATATTACCTGCTATAGGATATGTTGTGGCTTTTGGATATTCTGAATATGCAGGTAGTATATTGCATGGCTGTAGGATATGCAGATACTGCAGATAGTATATTGCATGGCTGTAGGATATACTGATACTGCAGGTAGTATATTACATAGCTGTAGGATATGCTGATACTGCAGGTTGTATATTGCATGGCTGTAGGATATGCTGATACTGCAGGTAGTATATTGATTGTATGGCTGTGGGATATGCTGATACTACAGGTAGTGTATTGCATGGCTGTAGGATATTCTGATACGACAGGTAGTTTATTGTATGGCTGTAGGATATACTGATACTGTAGGTGGTATATTGCATGGCTGTAGGACATATTGATACTGCAGGTTGTATATTGCATGGCTGTAGGATATGCTGGTACTGCAGGTAGTATATTGATTGAATGGCTGTGGGATATGCTGATACTGCAGGTAGTTTATTGCATGGCTATAGGATACACTGATACTGTAGGTAGTATATTGCAGGCCGTAGCATATACTGATACTGCAGGTTGTACATTGCATGGCTGTAGGATATGCTGATACTGCACGTAGTTTATTGCATGGCTGTAGGATATACTGATACTGCAGGTAGTGTATTGCAGGCCGTAGCATATGCTGATACTTCAGGTTGTATATTGCATGGCTGTAGGATATGCTGATACTGCAGGTAGTATATTGATTGTATGGCTGTGGGATATGCTGATACTACAGGTAGTGTATTGCATTGCTGTAGGATATGCTGATACGACAGGTAGTTTATTGTATGGCTGTAAAATACACTGATACTGTAGGTAGTATATTGCATGGCTGTAGGATATGCTGATACTGCAGGTAGTATATTGCATGGCTGTAGGATATACTAATACTGCAGGTAGTATATTACATAGCTGTAGGATATGCTGATACTGCAGGTTGTATATTGCATGGCTGTAGGATATGCTGATACTGCAGGTAGTATATTGATTGTATGGCTGTGGGATATGCAGATACTGCAGATAGTATATTGCATGGCCGTAGCATATACTGATACTGCAGGTAGTATATTGCATGGCTGTAGGATATGCTGATACTGCAGGTAGTATATTGCATGGCTGTAGGATATACTAATACTGCAGGTAGTATATTACATAGCTGTAGGATATGCTGATACTGCAGGTTGTATATTGCATGGCTGTAGGATATGCTGATACTGCAGGTAGTATATTGATTGTATGGCTGTGGGATATGCTGATACTACAGGTAGTGTATTGCATGGCTGTAGGATATGCTGATACGACTGGTAGTTTATTGTCTGGCTGTAGGATATACTGATATTGCAGGTAGTATATTGCATGACTGTTGGATATGCTGATACTGCAGGTAGTATATTGCATGGCTTTAGGATATGCTGATACTGCAGGTAGTATATTGCATGGCTGTAGGATATGCTGATCCACAGCCATGCACTGTGGGAACTGCACTTTGAGGCAATGTGATGTTCCCTGAAGACCCTCTGAGAAAGGGTGCAGCCCACTGCATGACCACAGGTCCAGTGGTCAGAGCATTGTTGGAGGCACTACTGTACCAAAGTATGGCTGCATGCCTGAGTGCATTGTATGGGAGTGGCGGTCAGTGTGGACGGAGTTCAGCCAGCCCAGTGCCTGCTCCGAGATACTAAGATATTGTGGAGCCGTTTTATGAGGATGGAGTGGTTAACTGTGTCAAATGCTGAGGATAGATCAAGTAGAATAAGAACGTCAGGAGAGCAAAAATCTGATAGGTGCAGCGGCCTTTGCAGGCTGTGTCTACTGACCGTGCTAGCGTCTGTTCGCTTCTTTTGAAGCACAAAGCCAGGTGAGCGTTTTGTTGGAGCCTCGCTCCTTTGGCCCACATTTACCCACTTTTTGAAAGAAAAACAAAATGCTCCCATAGGCCCCCACGCACACCCTTGCATCCATTCCCCTGCCTCCACCCTCTTCCTGCTTTCCCCTAACCACCCGCCTCCTGACCCACCCCTCTGCCCTGATAAGTGCAGCGGCCTTTGCAGGCTTTGTCTACCGACCGCAGTAGAGTCCGCTCGCTTCTTTTGAGGCAAGAAGCCAGGTGAGCATTTTGTTGGAGCCTCGATCCTTTGGCCCACATTTATCCACTTTTTGAGAAAAAAAACACACTCCCCCATGCCCCCACGCACGCCCTTGCATCCATTTCCCTGACTCCACCCTCTTCTTGCTTTCCCCTAACCCTCTCGCCTCACACGTCCGCTCGCTTTTTTTGAAGCAAGGAGCCAGGTGAGCGTGTTTTTGGAGCCTCACTCCTTTGGCCCAAATGTATCCAGTTTTTGAAGAAATAAAATGTGCTCCCCCAAGCCCCCACGCACACCCTTGCATCCATTCCCCTGCCTCCAACCTCTTCCTGCTTTCCCCAAACCCTCCCGCCTCCTGACCCACCCCTCTACCCTGAAAGGTGCAGCTGCCTTTGATTCCTATCCTTAAGTGTCCTACCCAGGGCAGCCCTCTGCCCGTGCAGCCCCTGCAGCTAAGGACCCGAGGCAAAGGGTGACTCCAACACACGCAGCTCCAGAAAGTGTCAGCAGGTGTCTGCAGGAGACACCAGGGGAAGCCCGCGGCCAGCCATCAACCAGCACCAACCACTAAAGTAAGTGTGGCACGGGTGGGGAGCCGAGCAATTACTCTACTCCAGAATGCCCTGACACTCTACATTAACCTACCTCTGAATGCCTGAGTATGCCACACTTAGACTGAAATATAAATGTTAGAAGGCAACAGACCTAGATGGAATCAAGAACATTAGTCGACATCTAAGCCACATTAGATAGAATTGTGAAGTTTGGCCTGCACCGGACCCAGACAGAATCATCAATTATAGCAACTGTCTCTTAAGACTCTATCACATCCAGATAAAGCACTGAAAGCTCACTGAGTTGTAACACATCTAGATATTGTGCCCAAGAGATATTGTGCCACATACTACCCTCTTAGCCAACAATCTAAAGAATCTAACGGCACCAAAACTCACTGAACGTCTGTTAATTAAGCTTCAATCCCTAGACTTTGATGATCCCACAAAATTGATTAACCATCTGTCTACCAACATCAAAGAAGTAGTAAACGACCTTGCCCCTCTGAAGATGAAGGCAATCAAGACTGAAACCACGAAGAACACGTGGTTCAATAATGAAATTCTCAAAGCTAGACAAGAAAAAAGAGCTCTTGAAGGAGCTTGGAGAAAAGACCTCACGGATAACACCCTAACCAAATACAAAAAATACGTCCTCAACTATAAAAAGCTCATCACTGAAGCTAAGGCCATACGCTATAATGACAGAATAGTTAACGCTAAATCTAACCCTGGGGAGCTATTTAAAATCTTATCGGAATTTCAAAATCAGCCCACGAACAATATTATCAAGGATGATAAGTGGTGTCAGGGCATTCATGATGCCTTTCTACTCAAGATTGATTCTCACAAAGAAAAAATCAGTAAAGCCCTTGATAACGTAGTCCTTACACAATCCACTACTGATACCACTTCACCCAACACCTGTGAAAATACTATCCCTCCATTCTTTTTCATGCACTACACTGAAGAGGAAGTATTCAAAATCATTCAGGATCTCAAAGCTACATCTTGTCCAGCAGATGACTGCCCCACCAGTATCCTTAAGGAGTCATTAGAGACCCTGGTCCCATGGATCACCAAACTGGTTAACCTCTCCTTTGATGAGGGTCTAGTGCCCGACCTGCTTAAGTCGGCATGGATCACTCCTCTACAGAAAAAAGAAGGCCTAGACCCAGCCAATAATGACAACTACCGACCCATAACTAACGTGCCCTATGTTCTCAATATACTTGATAAACTGGCCTACTTACAGCTACAGGCCCATGTTGAAAAATTCGATATCTTGGGCACCCGTCAGTCGGGATATAGGGCTCGTCATGGAACGGAGACAGCTATGCTTGATCTCAAATCTACACTTGCTAGCATAGCTGACCAAAACCAAGCTGCTCTGCTCATGCTATTGGACCTCTCCGCAGCCTTTGACTTAGTTGATCACAGCTTACTAGTGTCAAGGCTCGGAGAGGTCGCCAACTGCTCGGCAATTGCATCCAAATGGATCGCCTCCTTTCTGGGTCCCAGAATGGTAAGGGTCTGCGTGGGTGATAAACAATCTTCCCCTATCTCTCAGACATATGGCGTCCCTCAGGGCTCCTGTCTGTCGCTGCTCCTCTTCAACCTTTACATCCGGCCCCTTCTCGATCTTTTGAACAAACTAGGAGTGCAATATACAAACTACGCCGATGACACTCAGGTTGTTATTCAGTTGAGTGGCTCTGTAACCATTAACCGAATATATAAAGCCATACAAGATTGGATGGCTTGTAATTCCCTGGCCCTGATGACAAAAAGACCAAACTCCTTTTTGTGGCATCTAAAAACACACGGGCAAAACTGGATCCTAACTACGCCTCTTTTCATATTGCCAACAACACCATCACAGTTCAAAAGAAAGTCAAGACCTTGGGAGTAGTTCTTGATGAGGTACCCTCCATGAAACCTCATATTTCCAGCATAAAATCTAGTTGAATTATAAACATGTAGTATTATAAACAAGAGAATGATATATTCGACCATTCATATCGTAAGAGAACTGTGCTCTATTGTCCACTGCATTGATACATTCAAGATTGGACTACTGTAACAGCCTCATGGCGGGCACCACAGACTCTAATATTCAATCCTTACAAGTGGCACAGAACAATGCCGTGCGTAACATCTTCAATCAGTCACGTCGCACACACATCTCTACTTTTAGGAAAAGACTCCACTGGCTACCCATTAAACACAGCATAACGCATAAGATGCTTACTACGACCCATAAATGCCTCAGTTTTAGCAGCCCAACCTATCTGTCATCCCGTATAGGCATCAAACCCAACGTGAGGAACCTTCGTTCTTCTTTGGCGGTCACTCTCAATTATCCCAAATTCAGGACAGCTAAATTTGGAGGCACAACACTGGATGCTCAGGGTCCCCTTTTGTGGAACACACTTCCAGCACTTATTCAACTTGGAATAATGTCCTGACTCATTTCTCCTCTTTCACTTTCTTCTTTGTCCTTGTCTTTTTTTTTCTATGTGCGCCCTGAGGCCTACGGGCATGTTGGCACGTTACAAAAATGAAAATAAATAAATGAATAGATAAACAAATCTAGACCATGCACTGAATAATCCCTATGCTACACTGTACCTCCTAAAACTGTTGCATCTTGATTACTGTGTTATACTCTTCTCATTAACTGTGTCACATCAACATAGTGCGCTCAAAGATTTCTAGGCAAGTTTAATGTGTATCATTCTACCACTATAGACTGTGTCACATCTAGATAGTAGGCTCAAATATCATTGTGTTGTACCCGCCCCTTAATACCGGATAGCACGCTGAAAGTTTACTGTATTGTACTCTCTGCCTGTTAAGACTGTGTTACATCAACATAACACACTGAAAGTTCACTGAGCTCTATTCTGCCTCTTAAGACTGTGTCACACCTCGATAATTTGCTGAAAGTTTACTGGGTTGTACTCGACCTCTTAAGACTAAGTCACACCTAGATAGTGTGCGGAATGTTTACTGTGTTTGTCAGGATCCGTCCCTGGAAGCTTCGGCATGATTGGAAAGCACGGTCACGAAGAATCTGGCAGTAACTGACTAGCTCTCAAACAAGATGGCGGCCGCTGTTATTTAAGCAAGCCCCGCCCACCTCCCTGCCCGTTGTATCGGTGGATTTTCTTCGATACGCTCCCTCGGCTACTCCTCCGATTAGCCTCCCTCCCTGCTGTCTACAGCTTCTCAGCCCGCCTTTCTTCCTGCATTGCTCTCGACTACAGTTTAACTTTAATTTATTTTTCTCCGTTTTACGGCGTTCTGCCGCTCGTCTCTTTCCACCCTTTCCTTTTCCTTTGGCGTCTTGCCGTTCCGACTCGCGGTCTCTTCCGCCATTCTCGCGACTCCTTGCGTTCCTCTCTGTACGCTTCGGGGTTCATCCTATCCTTTTTGGGTTAGGGACTGTATCTATCTTCTACGCTCTTCTTCTTCTGTCCTTCGTTGTGATAGGAACGGATCCTTCTGTTCTATTTGTACTACGTAACGGTAGTCTACAGCTACTTCCATTGCATCTGGACACGGCAACCAAATACTCTACCTGGGACATTGCCTGTGAGGCTTCCGTGTCCCTATCCCATGAAGGGATAGACACTCTTGAACTTTTACTGGCTAGCTACTTGCAGAGTCCTCATTTCGACGCTTACCAACCAGCGCTACTCTACTCAAGAATCCTTCCTGGAACAGTCTGCAGGGTTTTTTGTGCCATCCTTCGGCTTTTTCCCCCGTCTAATGGGGCTTGGCTCCTCGGGGGCCCTCCAAGACAGGTCCCACTTCCTGTCAAGGTGGCCTCCGAGGGAGCCAGACCTTACTTACATGACAGGAAGTCTAGAGAGAAACCATCTAAGGAGCATCCCAAGGTACCACGGAAGCGGCCTTCCACCATCCAAGAAAGACAAGAAGAAGCCTCAGGTGAGGAGCAGGGGGCGGAAGGTGAACACTGTGACAGAATACAACGCCCGATCAATCTCATGGCTTCCCCAGAACAGTACCAGGAATTGGTAGCTGCATTACAGGGTTTAACCCTAGATGTGCAAGCTCTGAAACAGAAAATGCTGCTTTACGCCAACAGGTAGTCCTCCATAGAGACGATCAACGGGACTTACCACCTATGCCCTTATCCTTCGGAAAGTACGATGGTTTCCCCGGGGGTCTAAAGGAATTCTTAGACGCCTGTCAAATACACTTCATCTTTCGACCTCATGCCTGTGGAACCGCCAGAGCTAAGGTTGGATTCCTTATCACCAACCTAACGGGGAATGCATTGGCTTGGGCCACCCCTTTAGTGACAAGAAACGATCCCGCTCTGACAAATTATGACCAGTTTGTGGAACTCTGCAAGGGGAGATTTGATCGACCTGAGGTCTTCTACACCTCTCTGGAATTAATACTCGATGTGAAACAGGGGAATACAGACGTGCAGACCTACATATCTCAATTCCTGAGACTAGCGGCGAAGACTGACTGGCCTGATTCAGCTAAGCAAACAATATTTCGGAGAGGGTCTCCAAGACGAACTAAAGGACGAGTTAGCTAGAGTAGCTCGCCCTCCGTCATTCCAAGATCTCATGACACTGACCCTGCAATTGGAATACCGACTAACAGAACGCCGCCAAGAAAGAAGGAGACCTCGTCTCAACCTACCGTCACCTAACCCTGCTCCACACCCTCCCAGAGACATGTCCACATCGGAAGAACCTATGCAGATAGGAACAGCCTGAGGTCCTTTAACGCCTGCAGAACGTAAAAGACGGAGGGACTCTGGTCTCTGTTTGTATTGGGTTTCCTCAAAGCATCTACTGAGAGACTGCCCTGAAGTACCTCCACGTAGAAAGGAAAACTCCAACCCCCGGTCCTTTGCAAAGGAGGTCTCGCGGGAACAAGAAGCAGTCCTTGCAACCTTACCAGACCCTCAGAAGTAACGGAAGACAACAGTCTGATGATCTTTCGAGTTCGATTATGGACTACCGAATCCTCTCACATAGAGGTCCATGCAATGCTAGACTGCGGAGCAGCCGGAAACTTTATGGATACTGAATGGGCGAAGGAACAATGAATCCCTATAAGACGAAAGGAAAGACCTATCCCTATAGAAGGGGTAGATGGTGAACCCTTATTTTCAGGCCCCATTGAATCCGAGACTTTAAATTTACACTTGGCCTTGGGAGAACATCATGAATTAATGGTATTCAATCTAATTCGAGCAGCACATTTTCCTTTGGTGATAGGTATCCCTTGGCTAAGACGACACAACCCTTAGATCAACTGGACCACCAATTGTGTTTGTTTTGACTCTACTTATTGCAGGGATCACTGTACTATTGATCCTCAGACCCAGGAAGAGAACAAGGAGTACAGACCACCCCAGCTTAAGGTGGTAGCCTCTATTCCCCTACAATACCAGGAGTATGCAGAGGTGTTTAAGGACACCATACCCAAGCTCTTACCTCCCAATCGGCCAGAAAACTGTGCCAAAGATCTCCATTCAGAGTCTTTGGTTCCCTTTGGTAGAATGTATCCTTTATCTCCTTCTGAAAGACAAGCTTTGCGGACCTACTTGGATGCAAATCTTCAAACCGGACTCATTCAGGAATCAAGGTCATCAGGCGGAGCTTCATTATTCTTCATCCCCAAAAAAGACACCACCGAATTGCGACCCTGTATAGATTACCGGGGACTTAACCAGATCACTGTTCGTGACCGTTATCCCATGCCACTCATCAGAGACATCCTGGAAGCTGTCAGAGGGGCCTCTTACTTCCCAAAACTAGACCTCCGGGGAGCCTATCATCTTCTTAGAATAAGGAGAGGTGATGAATGGAAGACCGCACTTCGAACCCCATTCGGGTTATACGAATACCGGGTTATGCCCTTTGGTCTCGTGAATGCCCCGGCTGTCTTCCAAAGATTCATAGACAAGATCTTCTCCGACATGTTGTTTGTGTCAGTTGTCATTTATGTGGATGACATCCTTATCTACTCTGAAAAGCTCCAAGAACACCAAGAACACGTTCGAGTATTACACCGACTCCAGACTAACCACCTCCTAGCTAAACCAGAGAAATGCCAGTTCGAAGTAACCTCTGTCTCTTATCTAGGCTTTAACCTCTCAAAGGAAGGGATTCAGATGGAACCCGAGAAGATTAGAGCCATAATTGAATGGAAAGAACCAAGAGGAGTCAAGGAGGTTCAAATATTTTTGGGATTGGCTAATTTCTACCGTCAATTCATCCCAAATTTTTCAGACCTGATGTTACCCATTACAGGTCTACTCAAGAAAGGAGTTAGATATGTTTTTGGGCCGGAGCAAAGGAAGGCATTCTTACGCCTCAAGGAGTTATTTACCTCAGCGCCCATACTGGTGCAACCTGATCAAACAAGACCCTTTATTGTGGAAACTGACGCTTCTGGAGGAGCACTGGGAGCGGTACTACTGCAAAGGGCAGACGATGGCCTCAAACATCCAGTAGCATATTATTCAAGGACACTGACGAAGAGTGAACGTAATTACTCTGTTCTGGAAAGAGAATTACTGGCCATAAAGTCGGCCTGTCAAGAGTGGAGACACTTGCTTCAGAGAGCCACCCATATCTTTCAGATACTTTCAGATCACCGCAACCTCCGAGTGTTGCAGCAGATGGAGTGCACCAATGCTCGACATGCCCGATGGGCATATTATTTTTCCCAATTTGAGTTTACCATTTCATATGTACCTGGAGCTGAAAACAAGATGGCTGACGCTCTCTCTAGATGTCAAGGAGAGGACATCGACCTACATCAGGATCACAACCTCTTGTTCCCAAATCTAAAGATTATGGCAAGGGTCGTACCACTTCTGCAAGAACTGGTAAGCCAATATGATCACCCACTTGCCATACCTACCACTGTCACGCAGGCCAGTGACGGTCTGTACTACCACGGAACAGAGCTGTTTCTCCCTTTCAGAGAGCTTCAAGAACAGATCCTATCATGGTGTCACGATTCCCCCCTTGCCGGACACCCGGGTGTCAAGAAGACACAAGAACTCATAAGCCGCAGATTCTGGCGGGCAGAACTACCCAAGGATGTGAAAAGATATGTAACAACCTGTCCCGTCTGTGCCGCTAATAAATACCAAACAGGAAAACCATTGGGCAAGTTGCAGCAGCCTATCCTACCTGCTAGACCCTGGGAACAGATACCATGGATTTTATTTTTGACATAGTAGTGTCCAGAATTTGGAGGTGAAGACAGCAATTATGGTAACCATAGACACCTGCAGTAACATGGGCCATTTTTCAGCACTTGCTGGTCTTCCGTTAGCTCCAGAGACGGCCTCAGTCTTTCTCCGAGACGTTATACGTGTCCACGGTTTACCTCGGACCATAATATCAGACAGAGGCACCCAATTCACCCCCAAACAAACGGTCAGACCGAGAGACTCAATGCTGGATTGGAGCAATACTTGAGGTGTTTTTGTGGCCACAAACAGGAAAGATGGTCAGCATTCCTCTCACAGGCTGAATTCGCCTACAATAACAATTATCACACATCCATTCGCATGAGCCCATTCTATTGCACGTACGGGTATCATCCACAACAATTGCCCTGGACCGGAATGCAGCCTACCAAATCACCCGCCATAGACGACAGATTGTCTGAACTCAAGGAGGTTCATAAAATGGCTAGAGAAACACTGGAAGACAGTCAACTCACACAGAAAAGGTGGGCTGACAGAAGTCGACGGTCCAACCCGGAATGGAAGTCAGGACAAAGGGTCTGGTTGTCCACCAAGCATTTACCTAGATGGATACACACCGGCAAGTTTTCACCTCGATTCCTGGATCCTTATCCCATCATAAGACAGATCAATCCTGTAGCTTATAAACTACGCCTGCCTAAGGGCCTTCAGAGAGTACACCCAGTCTTCCACACCTCATTACTCAAGGAATACAAGGAGGACCCGTTTCAACGCAAGACTCAGGACTAAAACCCCGACAGTAAAGGAATCCCAGGAATATGAGGTAGAATACTTAGTGGATTCACGTTACTACCAGGGAATTCTCCAATATCTAGTCCATTGGAAGGGTTATTCCATAGAAGAAAGGACTTGGGAACCCAGTTGCCATCTGCACACTCCCAGGCTTGTGAGGAGGTTCCATCTGAGATCTCCAGGAAAACCAGGGGGGTTCAGGGGATGGAGAGGCCATACTGTCAGGATCCGTCCCTGGAAGCTTTGGCATGATTGGAAAGCACAGTCACGAAGAACCTGGCAGTAACTGACTAGCCCTCAACCAAGATGGCGGCTACCGTTATTTAAGCAAGTCCCGCCCACCTCCCTGCGCGATGACGAAAATACAATAGATCCCGATCAATATGAAATTCGATCATACAAAGAAAACCGACATCGAGAAAACAACATGGAAAATAAGATTGCGAATGGAACACGAAATCCATCTCCACAAAGCGAAGATACAGGAAACAAGGTTGCGCTAAAATTACCTATATTCCATGACCCGAGAGCCCCTAAAAACAAAAATATAATTGAGATAAAACAAATTACACCACAACAAGATGGGCTAATCTTAAACAGGACTAACCTCCTGAGATTGCTACATGCCATTCCAGCATTAAAAACGATCCAAACACAAGATATGAATTTGGTGGAATTTCAAGATGAAGATTCAACAGAAGCAATATACGTCCGAATGAATTCAAACAAGAAAACCCAATCCATAATGAAACCAAAGAAAGAAATGGAAATATAAGGATTTAAATGCAAAATGTCCAAAACATATCAGAAATCCTCAATTGACGGAAACAGAAAAGACACACCAATAAACACAATGGAAACATCCAATAGCAGGAAGGTGCGCTCTGACAGCCAAAAACGAGAAGATACACAGAGAACGACTTGGGAAGAAAAGTGACTGGATGCTACATTCAGAAACTCAACCAACCTACGAAGAATATACTCGCCAGCTGTTCATGCAAAGCAAGACACTGAAAGCCAATACAAAAAGACTGCAACCACCTACCTATAATGTCCACGAACACGACAGCAACAACATATACGACTATGCTCTTTGAACATGCGTGGAAACACTCATCTCTTCAAATGTAGGAATAACGACTTAATTAAATATGACATTATTTGTCTCCAAGAGACATGGCTATCCACACTGCCTCTTTGCGATGGATTTATGACTCATATGACTGCAGCCATGAACAAAAAAACAGGCCGCCCAAGCTCCGGATTACTAACACTCTGGAAAGTGGAAGCTCGCCTGAACCAAATTGAGGCTACATCCATTAATAACTGGTCCCAAATAACCATCCTAGAGCATAGTCATATGGATACCACAAACAAACCTGAAAAAAGGGACCAGATTTAAGACTACAGGTGGTTTGCAGTAAACCCACTTGGTAGCAGTCTGTACCACACAGCTTCACTTGGTAGCTGTGGCTGAGCAGTCAGACTTCTCTCAAGAAGAGTTAGGCAGTATACAGACCATACACAATAGGGCAAAAGAACACAGTAGAACAAGCCAACACGGACCAAAGCTTGGTGTAAAAGAGATATAATTATTTATTTAAAACACATCTAGTTTAAACACACTGGCACTAATATCAAGCAGTTCAAAAACACAGTCACTAAAGTATATACACTCCCTTAAAAGAATATTAGACAAGTCTAAAGTAAAGCACAACTTATTTTCAGACAGCGGTGAGCGCTTAACGCAGATGGCACTCTAATAATATTCGGTTAAAAAAGGGAGAGAAAGGCAAAGCATAGATTGAAACAGATCCCAACACTTTCAGAAGAACACAGTAAGAGAAGGAGGTAGGATAAAACCGTGAAGTTAAAGTTCAGAAAGCCGGATCCACTTTAAGAGGATCAGCGCGAAATGTGTCCAAGGTCACACGGTTGAAAAGTGCACAAAAGTCTCAAAAGAGTTCAGAAAGAGTTGGACCAAAAGAAAGGGACCAGTTAGATGGTCAAGAGGCCAGCCCAGTCCAGAAGGTTAAGGATTTACTGTCACCTTGTAGCAATCTATAGAAAGGGCGGCCAGGCGAACACGATACCTTAAAATGGTGAGAACGCTCCAGCGGGGGCAGTTGTTCCTGGCAGCGGGTGCAAGTCAGTGCTTCATCCGGGGGAAGAGAGGATCTCGTCGTGGAGGAGAGCAGGAGTCTGTTGCACTGCCAGGGAAGAAACCAGCCGCGGAGTTCTTAATTAAAAGGAGCGGTCCTTTTATTCGCGGTTCAGTGGTAAGTGGCTATTCGGTTGCTGGGGCGCTTGGCATGGGCAATTCGACCACTAGACGTCCTGGAAGCCGAAAAGAAGGTAAACTGGTTGTTCCCACCAGTCAAGGGAAGAAGACTCTCCATCAGGGAGATCTCCTCTGTCGTTGGGAAGTGGTGAGTCAGTTCAGCAGGGCTCCACCGGTGGTGTCGTAGCAGGTCGGCTCAGCTTCTCCCTCTTCGGATTCTTAGATCCTGTGGCGACTTCTGAAGTTCCAGTCCCCAAAGCCCTGCTTTTATGCAGAAACCCCCCATTCATTCAGCCTAGCTGTCAAACATGCTAAGTGGGGAGCGGGGCGGCTCACCACTTGGGCCAATCACGCAAGAGTGCGACCTGAGTTGGCAAGGCAACTTAGTCCAAGGTGCCTAAACCCCCTCCCACACCCCCTGTGGTACCCAGACAGAGTGGCACCACTTTGGAGGGCTTCTGTGTAGAAGCCCACCAAAAGTGGAACAAAGGGCTCGACCTTTGGTTTGTAGTTACAGAGGTGAACACAAACGCCATTTTAAAACCGAGTTCTGGAAAAAATACCATCCGCCAGATGATATGTATGAAACAGGCAGGCAACCAGGAGTGGGGAGGGTAGGCATGCTACAGGCTAGAGTGAGCAATAGAATGCAAAGCAAGCTGCCAGATGATGTGTATGAAACAGGCAGGCAACTAGGAGGCCTGTAGTGCCCCTGAAGGAGTGGGGGGGGTAGGCATGCTACAGGCTAGAGTGGGCAATAGAATGCAAAGCAAGCAGCCATATGATGTGTATGAAACAGGCAGGCAACCAGGAGTGGGGAGGGTAGGCATGCTACAGGCTAGAGTGAGCAACAGAATGCAAAAAGCAAGCTGCCAGATGATATGTATGAAACAGGCAGGCAACTAGGAGGCCTGTAGTGCCCCTAAAGGAGTGGGGAGAAGGGATGCTACAGGCTATAGTGGGCAATAGAATGCAAAGCAAGCCACCAGATGATGTGTATGAAACAGGCAGGCAACCAGGAGTTAGGAGGGGAGGCATGCTACAGGCTAGAGTGGGCAATAGAATGCAAATCAAGCCGCCAGATGATGTCTATGAAATAGGCAGGCAACTAGGAGTGGGGAGGGCAGGGGAGGCATACTACAGGCTAGAGTGGGCAACATAATGCAAAGCAAGCTGACAGATGATGTGTATGAAACTAGCAGGCAACTAGGAGTGGGGAGGGGAGGCATGCTACAGGCTAGAATGTGCAATAGAATGCAAACAAAGCCGATGAATGATGTGTGTTAAACAGGCAGGCAACCAGGAGTGGGGCGGAGAGGCATGCTACAGGCTAGAGTGGACAATGGAATGCAAAGCAAGCCGCCAGATGATGTGTATGAAACAGGCAGGTAACCAGGAGTGGGGAGGGGAGGCATGCTACAGGCTAGAGTGTGAATTAGAATGCAAAGCAAGCCACCAGATTATATGTATGAGACAAACAGGCAACCAGGAGTGGGGAGGGTAGGCATGCTACAGGCTAGAGTGGGCAATAGAATGCAAAGCAAGCCGCCAGATGATGTGTATGAAACAGGCAGGTAGCTAGGAGTGGGGTGGATAGTGGTGGGTAGGTATGCTACAGGCTAGAGTGTACAAGAGGCCATTAACAGGCAGGCAGCTAGGAGTGTTATGATATGGCATTTATAATCATATGATATGGTATTTATAACGCGCCTATACACAAGTGTTTCAAGGCGCGACGAGGCAAAGGGGGGGAACAAAGGGAGGACAGACAACGATCCTACTAGGCCAGGTGTCATTCAGATCGCGCAAGTGCATGGGAAGGGGGGAAAGGAAAAGTGCGTGGGGGAAGGGAGAGGGGAAAGTGCAGTACATGGGAAAGTGGAATAAATAAGATAAATAAAACACATAAAACAGCCAGCTGGTGGCAAGTGCAAGGAAGTACAGACATAAGTGCTGGAAGGGGGACTGAAGGGATCCATAAAAGTGCAGGGGTGCCAGGGAGGCAGTGCAGGTGGGCAGTTGACGGGGCCTGGGCCAGAGATGAGAAAAGGGTGGCCAGGTAACCAGTGCAATTTCAGTCAGGAATTCAGCAAGGGAGGGGAGGAGAGAAAGCAGAAGCAAAGAGGAAGGTTTTGAAGTGTTTCCGGAGCCGGAGATGGTTCTCCTCGAGTTTCAGGGAGGCAGGAAGGCTGTTCCAGAGGGAGGCCCCTGCCGAACAGAGTGATCTGCACCCAACCTATTGCTTGGAGAAGCGACTGACCCTGAGGGAGTTGGAGGCAGATGAGTGAAGAGCTTGAGAAGGAAGATATTTAGGAAGAGAGAGTTGAAGGTATTGCGACCCCAGAACCCATAAGGCCTTGTGTACAATGCAGAGGGTTTTGAATGTAATCCTCGCAGCCACTGGGAGCCAGTGCAGAGATTTCAGTCCTTGAGAGATACGATCCCTGGGCTTGAGGCCAAGGACAAGTCTCGCAGTCCTGTTCTGGATAAGTTGCAGAGGGCGGAGAGTGGAGGCAGGAAGATTTAGATAGAGGCTGTTACAGTAGTCCAGCTTGGAGAGGACCAGGGCTCTGGAGACAGTGAGATTCTGGGGGAAGGAGAGGAAAGGAAGAATACCTCTAAGGAGGCGCAGCTGGTAGTGTGACTTCTTAGAGACGTCAGAGATTTGAGGGGAGAAGCAGAGTGCAGAGTCGAAGATGACCCTGAGGTTTGGTTTTTAGCCTTGCAGGTGGGAGTGGGAGGAGGACCAAGAGAGGCCGGCCAGAGAGCTGCAGGGAAGGAGGGAGTGGGTGTGCCGATGAGTAGAATCTCAGTCTTACTGGCATTAAGGCAGAGGTCATTGGCGGCACACCATTCCTGTATAGCAGACAGACAGTCACAGATGAGGGAAGGAGAGGAGGAGGCCGAGGGTAGCATGAAAATGAGCTGGGTATCATCCGCATAGCACTGAAAGTTGGGACGGAGAGCGGCGATGCGGTGGGCAAGGAGTTCCAGGTATTGGTTGAACAGCCAGGGAGAGAGGTTAGATCCCTGGGGGACACCGCAGGTAGAGAAAAAGATGTCGGAGAGGAAGAACCCAAGTTGGACCTGGGAGGGTTGGTCGGAGAGGAAAGAAGTCAGCCATGCCACAGCCTGACCAGTGATACCCAGGTTATCATGGAGACGGTTGAGCAGGATGGCATGGTTGACAGTGTCAAAGGCAGAAGAGAGAGTAAGCAGGATAAGAACACAAGGGGTGTTAGAGTCGAGGTTGGAGAGTAGGACTTCACGGATGTTCATGAGAGCAGTTTCCGTGCTTCTGGCAGCTCTGAAGCCAGACTGATGGTCATGAAGACAACCAGCAGATTCAGTGTGGAGATTGAGCTGGGAGATGGCCAGCTTTTCCAAGAGTTTTCCCGGGAAAGGAGTGATGGAGAGATGGAGCATATAGTAACAGCTACAGGCTAGAGTGGGCAATAGAATGCGGGCATGCAATTACCGGCATCCCGAAGGCGGTAATTAGGGCCTGCACAATGGCGGCCATACAGGCATCGCGGATCACCTATACACAGCAACCTGCAGTCAAGGTAACTGCCACAGGTGCACACAATTACCACAGGTGGAGTCAAGGGAGCCTGTCCCAGCATAAAAGGAGTACACCCATACCCCACACCCCTTCCCACACCAGAATGATACCACTAGCTGTTGAAATCATGGGGCTGGAGGACATGCCTGTACTGCTAAAACTACAGCAACAACAGCAACTACAACAACTACAGCAGCAACAACAGGCAGCACAGAGGAGATGCAGGAGGAGAAGGAGGGTGAGACAGGCCCAACAAGTTCCACCAGTGCAGCCAGTAGTACCTTGTAGGCAGCCACCAATCCCTTGCATCAGACCCAGTCCATTCAACCTAACCACTGAGCAGATCCACACCCTGTACCGGTTGGACCGGGACACCATCACCACCATAGTGGATATGATACACAATGACATTGCCAGCCTCATAGAAATACACACTGCCATCCCCCCACTACTAAAGGTGGTGTCCGTGCTCCACTTCCTGGCCACAGGCACCTACCAGCACACAGTGGGGCAGCTGCATGGCATTTCACAACCACTTTTTCACGCATGCTGACCCAAGTGCTGGATGCCCTCCTGAAGCATGCAAGCACCCACATATCCCTACGACGGACTGCCCAGGAGATTGCTGACACCAAAGTAGGCTTCCATGCACTGGCAGGCATGCCCAATTGCATCAGTGCCCTCGACTGCACCCATGTAGAATTGGTAGTCCCTCATGCCATAGAGGCGGTGTACCGCAATCACAAACAATACCACTCCAACAATGTGCAGATGGTATGTGACTCCAGCAAGATCATCACACATTGTTGCCATGGTGCTGCGTAACTCCACGCTACCCCGTCACATGGAGTGACATGCTGGACAACGTGCCTGGCTGCTTTGTGAGTTGCCTGACTGGCCCATGGCAGTGCATCGGGGTTGTGATGTGGGGGGATGCATACTCCACCTGGGTGGGAATGGGGGGGATGCATACTCCACCTGGGTGGGTATGGGCGTTGAGTGGAGAATGCACTCAGAGCTAAACACTTATGACCTGAACCTCCCAACCCGAACATGACACATCACTGCCACACATTGGACCAATGCCGTACATCAATGACAACATGTAAGATGCCCAACCAGGCCACCATGGGTCTGTCAAGTGATGCATGACTGAACATGATTACAACTGTGCCAATGTGGCCAGTGTGATTAGGCACAGTGTAGCATACACTGCAATCATGGGTTGGAGGGCCGTTAACGGCATGGTGGTATGGCCGTTACCAGAATGGGGGTTCGCACGTGCTCGCGCACTCGTAATCAGCCGCTATTAGCGGCGTCACACGAGCACAGACCCGCTGGTTCCTCCATGCCGGTAATGACCCTGTTTTTAGCGCACTTCTCGTAATGAGACCCGATGTCCTCCAATCACCGGCATCCCGGCATTTACTCCGCGAAGGGGCGCGTGTACGCGCGTGAGCCAGTATTAAGGGGCACGGTACGGGCATTGGCGGTATTGGCAGATTGTCAGGTCGTAATGGCCCGGACCCGTTAACGATGCCAGTAATACCATTCCGCCTTCCTATTTTAATTACATCCATTCTCGTAATGAGGCCCTAAGTCTCAGGAGGGGTGAGGGTGACTGAAAGACTTCAATGAGCACACAGAGCAAGAACACTTAAAAATTACTCCCATGCAGGTGTATATATCAAACATATAAACACATGTATTACAAGGCCTTTGTAACTCAACACATAGTAAAGGAATCACAGCAATACTATCAAAACAACACAACACAATCAATACACGATATATACAAGACCATTGGGGTCTAAAGGGTTAAAGGTACGAAATATGTTCATAACCTAGAGGGGGAGGAAAATAGGCAGTGCAGATAGTCTTTAGTCCCCATCAACATCAAACGCACACCTAAGAGGCAGTCCAAACCCTAAGAAGAGAGGAGCCTTATGCTCAATAGTACATGCAGTTGCTCCAATGGGCAAGATGGGGTCTCTTCAGAGGTCTCCAGCAGCTCAGGAAGGTGGGTGAGGCGATGAAGAATAGATTCCACTATTCTAGGAGGGCCTCCACTAGAAGGCAGAGGTGATTTCAAGGTTCGGGAATAGGTCGCTAGTTCGTACTAGCAGTGGAAAGGAGAGGGACCCCCAGGGGCCACTCGTGTGTTAAAACAAATGGAGGCACTAGGGGCCACCGGTTAAGGTAAGGGTTACTCACCGGCCCCAGGTGCACTCCGGACCAAACTTCGCCGGTTGGGTCCACTGCGGCTGCAGGTTCCGGCGATACAGTGATGATTCCCAAACGGGACAGTGGCGATTTCTCCGCTCCTGATGGATGGATCAGGCCAGTTTCACTGCAGCAGGCGTTAGGGGCCAGAGGCTCACAAATACAGTGCACCTGCAAAGATTGTTGCCCCGGCTGGGCAACACGGTAACCGCATTTACTCTGGTCCTGGTGCATTCATCTGACTTCAGACCTGGGAATGGCAAGTGTTCGAAATTCAGTGTGAGGGTGCCGGTGACACAGAGCTAGCAGTATACCAAGTTTCGAGGGCCTCCTCAAAACGACGGCAGAGACAGAGCAAAGGTCCTGCGTAAGCTGGTCAGCCCACTGGTTGGCCCAGGGACACTTCAGAGAAGGCTTACTTGCAGGTTTTGTTGAAGGTGCAGAGAAAAGTTGGTCCCACTAGTGTAATGGTTCAAAGCGTCTTCGCAGACCTTCTAGGACGACCAGATACAGAGAGATCCCACGGGACAACAGTGGGCTCAGGGTGCCAAACCTTCCAGCGGTTCACCAGCGGTCCCTCAACTCGGCTTCTTAGATTTGTGATACTTAGATCCTATCTTTTGTTCAGTGTGAACTCCAGAGATTGACATGGTAGTGGTGTTTTTGGCCTCCTCTTATCCAAAGTTCCCTTCGCGCCAAAACAGAGAGGACCCAATGGGAGATCTGCTCACAAACACTCACTCCATGCGTGGACCAATCACGGACCACGGTGGTCCCAGGCATTCACAGCACTCCAGACTCTCTGGCACCCAGGATGTGTATTGGGGACAGAAACCCCAGCCCACATCCTGGAGGCACACACGCAAGGCATGCAGAAGCCTGTGAAAGCTTGGCATTTCGCAGAAAACTGCACGACCAAATAAGGACTGACCTGGTTCGACTCGACCTGCTGAAGGCAAAGGGGCAAGATGGCCAAAAGACAGGACAAAAAACCTTGTGGCATGGCCATTTTGGTGCCAAACATGGTTAACACGGTTTAAATGGCAGGAAAGGGATAAAATGACATGAAAAGATAATCTGCCACCAGCCCTGTCCATGGCACATCTCCAAAAAAGTCCAACAAGAGTATCTAGGGTCTATGTAATTGACTATGCGACCCAAGTGCACTGTACTGTAAGGTACAGTGTGTACTTGTAACATGTTGCAGGAAAGTTGCAACATAAGAAAGGACTATGGGAAACAAAGTCTCCCAGTACTGACTGTCTTTAAGGGCATGTCAGTTTCCTTATAAAAAGTGAGCGAAAGCCCAGAGGAGTGCAGCTGAAGGCTGTGCTCCTCTGGCAAAGTCAGACTAAGGTGTTTAAACAGCAGCAAAAAGTTTGGGGAAAACTGTAGGGAAAATTACATATAAAATTAACTCTTTCCTAACACATACTTGAAGCTTAACCCGTCCAAGACCGAATCACCAACATCACCAAACACCTATACATACAGACCTGGCTATCAACCATGTACTCTGAGGTCTTCACACTCGAGTTCACCTCCTGCTCCAAGTTCCTCGGGTTCCACATCGACAAGCACCTCTCCTTCAAGACACACACAGCTAAGAAAAGTCAGACAGCTTGGTATCAGGTCTCCCTCCTGTGAGAAGTGAAGCCCTTCCTCCCTCTGGATAGCTTTAGATCCACCATTCAAGCACTGGTCCTATCTCAACTGGATGTGGGCAATGCACTCCTCAAAGGCCTCATCATCCTTCCTTGTGCTCCCGAGAAGTGTCCTGCACACGGCAGCACACCTCTTCAAGGGTCTATGCAGATAGGACCACATCACCTTGGCCCTCATTGATTTTCACTGGCTCCCACTGCACACACGAATCACCTTCAAGTCTTGCTGCATGATCTATAAGGCAGTCACCCAGCTACCTCATGGAGGAACTCTGGCAGACAGCGCCCCACCAGGACTTGTGCAGACTTGAAATCCGCCACTATAAAAAAGGAAAGGACCAGAAAACAAGCCTTGTCTGCCTACACCCCAAGACTATGGAACATCCTCCCCATCGGCATCAGACTCGCCCCCACCCCCTTACAATTCAGAAAAGAACTCAAGACCCACCTCTTCAAGGAGTCTCTCCTCCTCAACACCTAGGCCATCACATCACCACTCGCCGCCTACGACTCGCTAGGGGCTGCCCATCCCCCGCCACAGCCGTACCCCACCTCTGTCCCCCTCTGTATCCCACACACTGCTGTTTATCTGTTCTGTTTTTACCACTGAAAAGCGCTCTTTTATGCTTCTGTATTGCTGTATACCTCTGTAAAGCGCTCCGTTGCTTCTCGCAACCACTAACCTCTGCTTTACAGCTCAGTCTTCTGTTCGAAGTCATGTCGCTGTGCCGTTAGCTTATGCCCATTATCAATCCCTGTTAATGAACATGCTACAGCCTTAGAATTCCAATCAATATTGTTAAAAAGCTTTAACTGGACTGTCAGTTATGGTTCTTAACATCACACAGACCACGGTCTATGGGAGACAAAAGAGCCCTTTGATAACTATTGGGCAGTCATATACGACCAGGCAAGCAAGGTGAGGTTGCCTAGCTTAAATCTGTAGCTTCGCATATGACAAGAAAGAACGATGTAGCTGTATAAATATGGTCCTTTACCCGGAACCATATTGGCTTCCTCTAGCCGTAATTGCAGCCTATGCACAAAAACGAACTACAATTCCCAAGCAACCTCCGGCCACTTCTGCAGTACATTCATACATACACAGACACGGCATCTACGATCACGTGCCTGTGACGTAAAGATAAAAATAAGCATCAAACAAGATGGAGCGGTACCGGACTACACGATCATAGGCGGCCAGAACCAACACATGGAGGTAAGCGCCAGCAATAGCGTTTGACTATACCAACGTAGGATTGGGGTTTCCTGTATCTTTGAGATACGTTGCATAAATCTAATGTGCCCAGTCTGTAATGTAATTTACACAGACCTTAACACAAATAAGTTTCGACTGAATGGGGGACATCTAATACCGTTTAATACGAACATTTAGCTCCATATGTGTTTGCAAGATAAAGATAAAAACAGAATACAGGATACTCTCCTGATGAGGAGACATGTTTTAGATAAACAAAAACTCCATAGACAATCAAAATAGGAGCACCATACTGTAATAAGTGCGAATAGTTAGATGTGGACACTTAAGAAAACTCAGAGTTTTAGCGCGGCATACATGTCCATTCCTATTTCCACTACATGGTGTATAAGTGAGGAGAGAAGACAGAACAGATCCTCCCCACATAAGACTTAACTACCAAGACTTCTGGATGCAGTAGAAACCAATCGCGACATACAGCGCACCACAGAGGTAAGGAGATCTTTATCTCTAGCAGGCAGAACTACCAGCAATTAATACTCGTTCTTAATAGGTTTTAATAGTACTTAAGACTGACGACAACCTCACTTGTCTCTCTTGTCTTTGTCCATATAGGATCCGGAATTATTTCACCCTATCCAGTTTTGGACCCTAGAAGACACCCTCTAATACTTCACAGTGTTGAAGATATTGTTGAGAATACAAGAATTGAAAAATAGTATTCGTCCTGAAGAAAGCGGCTACTTGAGAATCCCGCTTGACTGTTTAAATGTTCTGGTTGATAACACAGACTTCAATTCCCTTATAAAGAAAATAGAGGGCTTGCTAAAAAGAAATTGAAATTGTTATCCACGCGTATTCTCTCACCATTGTATTATGGTGGAGAAATATTGTTTTTAAACAAATTCTATTGACCATTTTCCATAGAATCAGTTTTTGTGTTTTGTTTTAATGATAAGACACACGCCATGGGGGCGACAAATTAAACATAAAAATATCGACCTCCATGCTGTGTGCACGTATTAGACACCAGGAGGGACAGGATCTCGACACCATTTGTAGTCGGCCCAGCAGCACCAACTAGGGCCCACATTCACTTGGTACGAGATCATTCACAGATAGGGTCATTTAATTTTTTGGCTAGGGACTCAGCCATAGGAATAACTTTATAACTACTTAGCCTTCTGTTTTCTAAGTGTTACAATATTTGGGCATAAACGGGAGGGAACTGCCTTCCAACTTTCTTTTGTGGTTACTTTAGTCTGTTTCCTGTCAACATTTGCTCACTTTCTTTCACTTGATCACACATTCTGTGCAGCTTACTTACATCTGCCCTTCTCATGCCAGGCAGTAGTATTAGATGGCATCAAGCTCCCTTTATACCCTCCAATCTCCACTAACCTCAGACCAAGGAAATCGCTGTGAGCCTTTAAGGGCACCACCATCCAGCCTGCATATCGCACAGGCTCACTCAAGACCTCAGCAAATGTCTTATCAAGGGATGTTGCAATAGAAAGAACATTTAAATCACACTATTGACACAGACTGATTATAGTGCCTAGACTCTAGGCCCTAGAGTGATTGCAAACCTCATCAGAGCTTTATTCTCAGTTGCCTGCTGGTTTGTGCTGTGTTGTGCTTTCAGTTTTGATTAGAAATGTTTTTCCCCTTCTTTTTCAGACTTGGGTCAGATGGGCAAATGGTCTCCAGCACAGATTAAAGGTATGTTATGTATTTTTTACCTATTGAAGACTTTATCCTACTCTAATTGGATAGAAGGTAAGGGGTTCGACTGGTAAAGTATAATTGAACCTGATACAAAGGCCTGCAGTGTGCACAGTCCCACAGAGCCTCCCCTAACAAGGCTCAGGTAAGGTATGGGAAACAGAATTAGGTTTGGGAGTGTGGTCAAACACGCAATGCTATAGACATATGTGGTTTCAATCATAAAGAAAGTTTTCTTTGGATCAACGCTAGAACATGTACATCGAAATGTCTTTATCATTTAGTGATTGTACAGCCGACGCGTGTTTCGACCAAGTTGGTCGTTCTCAAGGCAGTTAACAGTAACAAAACACACCAGGAAAATAACATTTTGAAGAATACATATTGAAATGCCAGTACAATGGAGGAAAAAGTATTACAATTGATATAGGTGTAGGTTTTGAGGTTGGTCGGAAGTTTGGGCAAAAGAGAAATACATGACTATAAATTAGAACATCCTTACAGGTTGGATAGATACTAGTCACAAACTTGAAAATGGAAGTATGAGGAATTTAATCCTGTATTGAAAATTAGAGGAAAGAATGTCACCTCATTTATCCCAGAGTCCCAATAGTATCTGGTGATGAGAGAAAAAAGCGAGTGCTTCAGAAATAAGAGTAGAGATACTGTGTTCTAGAGATTAGGTGAAATCACAAGAAAAAAGAGAGTGAAGGATGATAAATGCCATAACCCTGAGGATGAGTGCGGCATAATTGAGACTGTAATGAGGGGAAGGGGGACTTATCCAAATTCTTGATTAGGAGGGGCCAAATGGCTGGAAGACAGAAAAAGAAATAGAGGACAGTGCGTCATTGTACATGAAGTCAGATCCGAAAATAAGTCTAGATTAGTAGGAATAGGATGTAAAAGAAATTGGAAAATAAAAATAAAACCTACCATAAAGAGGAAGGTCTGTGGAGAGCGTGGAGAATTGGGTAAGGAAGCCACTAAGTGGTAAGAACGTCAGAGAAGGAATAGATTTTTGTATTTCACGTAGACCAACAAATGACAGGAGGCTAGATCATGGCAGGTTGTATAAGGGCATTTGTGCCCAAGTGCCGTGTTTCATCACATGCGCAGGCGTTGTTTCTAAATAGGGATTGGGGGGAACAAAAGGTGGAAGACTGGTATGAGCCAGTATAGATCCCCCAGTGGTCGACAAAATAAACAGGCATCATTTCAAAGATGGGAATGGTCTCATTAGCTAGAGGTACCTCACCCAATATGGTATTGTAAGGTAAGTATGTTGATTGTAACTCACCCACGATAGACGAGGTGAGTGGTCCACTGTAGCTGTGAGCACTCAGATTGTCATGCCTAAAATTGGAAAAGTAAGTCGTGTGTTGAATGGGAGGAAGAAAGGGATGAGCAAGTTGGTAAATCCTCTGTAAGGTGGGGGATATGGTACATAGTGAGTAGAGGAGGTAAGGGTATCTTACCTAAATGTGAGATGTGATTCAAGAACATGGGACTCAAAGGGAGCCAGTGTGTGATGGTTAAAAAGGGGGAGGTGGGGAATGGATCTTCAGTATCCAGATAACAATTAGCACAAAGTGTCGAATAAACATCTGTATTCTACAGAGGAGATATCAAAAAGAGAAGTGTTGAAGAACTTTAGAGTCTCAGCAATATCGTATGACCTTTGCCATTCGGCTGACCAGGACGTGAAACTCCCTGTAGATAGTGGATAGTGTAATTTCCTAAATTCCTTGCAAGGACGGTTGACGGGACCCCTAGTTTGCATAGGAACCCCTCCCCATGTACGAGTCGCAGATCGAAAAGCAGCTCGAAGAGGCGGTAACTAAGGCAGTGATCCTGAGGGTCCGAAGAAAAAAACATGTGAACAGTGAGTAAAATAGACTGAAAAGTGTGGCAAATCAAGAAAGGGAGCGTAACGGAGGCAGGCGGGATAAAATATAACATAAGAGTAAGAGTGTAATATATATGTATATGGGAAATGAGATATTGAAGAGTGAGGACAAGCAAAATGATAGAGTAGTCGTGAGTGAGGTCATGATAATACGATAAGGAAATACGCCCTGTTCCTAGGCTTTAAAGAGTGATGGCAGAAACCTTTTACCTAAAGTCCCATAAGTGGATGAGCTAGGAGACGGGATCGATAAAAGACGATCCAGAAATAGATAGGTTTAAGTTCCAATCGGAGAAGTTTTAGAGGGCAAGACGAGTCTAAGAGAATAGATCGTATGGAATTCATGTGACTGGTCAAGTCTGTCTGTTTTATGTTATTGTGAGTTGTGATGATGTCATAGTTAAAGGTGAGAAAAAAATGTGTATAGTAGAACAGTGTGAAGTTGTGAGTAGGAAATTCATTGTTTTTTTTAAATTATATTTGATAGTTGTTTTTAGCAAGATGAAAGTAAAATTGTGATTAATGGGATTGGAGCCTGCAACGGTTGCTGCTCCCTCATATTGTATTATTTTTATGAAACACAATTTAAAAAATCTGTGAATAGAAATAAACCAGTGCTAAATAAGTGAAAGATAGACGAATTAAGAATGGAGGTTGTCACTGCCGAAACATGCACCTAAACTTAGACAGTACAGTGCAGAGTGGGTTAAGGGAACCGCAGACAAAATGTTTTTGCCGTGGCCAAAAGGAGGCTCATTATCCAAGGCAGTCCTGCAGCATATGATGACATATTTGCATGCAGCGTATACTGGGAAGAAGTCAAAAAAACGCCTTGTGAGTCTAGAACTTTGGAAAATGTACCAGATAAAAAAGGAGGAGCGTCCTTTAGATTGGATACTCAATATATGCAAAGAAGGGGGTGAAGAGCCTTCTGCTCTGCCCGCCCCGCTTGAAACAGAAAGCGAGAACAAGAAAGATGAGGGGTTATACCCATTAAGGGAACTTAAAGCAGCAGTAATATAATAATATACTAGTAATATACTAGTTGATCTCCCATTCATTCTGCTGGGCCACACTCAGGCAACCAATCGGTCAGAAGGGCATTCATGCAGGCAGGAAGCCAATCAGGCATACGGTGCATTCAGGTCATTCACTTCTCTCCAGACACTCACAACAAGGAATGTGGATTCGGACAAATACCACGCCATTCAACACTACACACTGCATTCATACCAGTTTCGGGCAGGGCTGTCTCAGTCATTGTGTCAAACACCAGAGACCAGACATCCACAACAAGAAGTGTATATGCGTCGCACACTCCCTTCACCCAGGTCCCACCCACAAGTGTACCCACAACATATGGTCGTTGGGAAGGCTCCAGCCAGTCTGGTTGGCACTTCCCCACACTACCATATATGGAACTTCCACCCAACAGCCAGTCAGGGGGAAGGGACAGAGTCAGGTCTGCCCGGGACTTCGGGAAAACCAAGGTAACAGGCGATGGAAGGCAAGAGGTCACGAGGGTCATCTTGTCTCCATCAGGAATCTACCAATTCCAATGACAGGGCCTGGGCATCCCAAAATGGAGGATGCTCAGGGCACCTGTCAATTCAGCACGGAGCTGCCACCAGCCCGTACCCTGCTCTGTGGGCCACCCACAGGTGCCCAAAAACATACACTAGGGGCACAGGGTTGTAACCCCACCCATGGGTGCCATAAGGATATTACATGGGTCTGTACACCAAACCAAAAGAGAGAGCTGCACCGCCAAGAGTCCCACATGGACTCCTGCGTACAAAATACGACAGAACACATGATAAAAAGCAGTAAAGGACACAGATACGGAGGCCTTGTCCCTCTGATGCATTTCCAGCATCACAGAGACGCGATAATGAAAGAAGTGATCGAGCAAACACATCTCTAGATATAGGAAGAGAAATAAAAAGATGGAAAAGAGGTGGAGATACAACTGATGAGATAGCGCTCTTACAGAATGAATGGATGGGAGGTCAGATTTTACTGAAAATTGATGGTAAAGGCATTGAGGTCATGAGACAAAGGGGAGATCAAGATGAACGAGATAAAAAGGACAGGGAAAGAGAAGAATGGTTAAAAGATGAATGGGCAAGAAGAAAAGATAGACAGAAACGAGAGAACTTATATCAAGATGAACAAGCTAAACAACAAGAGAGCGGAAGAGCAAAGGAAACACGACAATAAGCAAAGAATAGCTGATGAGAGAGAAAGGTTAGAACAGAAAAGAATAGAAGAACAGCAGCAAAGGATACGAGAGAAAAGAATAAAAAGACGAAAAGATGAAGAGATGCGAAGGCAAATGAGAGGAGAGATGTGAAAAAAGAGAGGAAGACAGAGTAAGAGAGAAAGCGCAGACATTTCGATCAGGATATGGAACGTAAACGAAGGCAGAGAGCACGCATTCTTGATTATTTGGAAAGGGAGGAAAGAAATCCCAATCCACAGGTAGCATGGGACGACATAGAGGAATTGTTTCCCGAATCCAAGTCATTACCAGGCATGTCTAGAGTAAATCCAGAAGACGAGTTTGACTCAAGTAGCATTGGGGAAGCAATCGATAAAGTATACTATGACATGAGAGCTCAGAAGGAAGGTCAGGGGAAGGGAAAGAATGATCATCTCAAGAGCACTCAGTTGTATCACACGGAGGAAGCCCCTTGTAGCACAAGACATAAGGAGTTTTCTTTAGACAGACTGACTCTGAATAGAAATGAAGACGAGAGAAGTTGCACGAGTTGGGCACAGGCAATGTCAGACAAAGAGAGGGAAGCCTTCCAGAGGGAAGAGAGAGACAATGGGCCTCATTACGACCCTGGCGGTAGGGGATTAACGGGGCCGGCAGAGATGCTGGCCCCGTTAACCCCCTACCGCCTCATTACGAGGTCTCCTCGCGGGACCCCCTAATGATGCCTGGTTTTACCAGGAGTCCTTAGTGGGTCCCGTGAGCAGACCAGGATGCTAACAACGGGCCCATCATTAACGGGTCCGTTGTTAGCATCATCCCCATTCCCATTGAGCCCTATGGGGGCTGAAATGGGAATGGGGATGTGCCGGGTCCGGGTTCCTTGAATGGGCAAATACCGGGCCCTCCAAGGTCGGAATGGCCCGGTATTTCAGTCATCCTCACCCCTCCAGCCATAGCTACCTTGATTGGTCTGGCTTGTCCAGGGGTTACCCTGTTCCAAGAAACTAGGCTGGCCTTCTGAACCTCTGCCCACCAGGTCAGAGTTCAGAAATCCATCTTAACAGAAGGGAAGAAGGGAAGAAGGTTACTCCCGAAAGAGCCATTTTAAAAACAGCTAAGCCACACATGGAATACCCAGCTCAAGGTGGTTTAGCCACTACCCACCCTTGTACTCCTGAAGAGCAGAAGTCATTTTGTCATTTTGTCACGCTTTTCATGAGTTTCCCTGACAGTTCATGGTCATTAGCTGAGGCATGTACAGGACTGATCATTTAGAGCAAAGAGAAGCCTATTGCAGGAGCTATATCGCTTGGCTAAACATTAGCGATAGGATCACCTTCAAAATTGTCACACTAACATTCAAATGTCTGAACAATGCAGCCCCCCCATACCTTAGGGATAGAATAATCAGAAAAACCACTGCACGACCAACCAGAACAGCCAACTCTTTCTGCCTCCAAACCCCTAGATTCTGACTAAAAAAAACAGGAGGTAATAGCTTCCCTGTGCAAGCAGCCAGTACTGGAACGCCCTACCAGTTGAACTAAGAAGGGACCAGGCCTACAACAGCTTCAGGCACCATACCCGCACCTGGCTTCGACGCAACAACCTCTGAAACCGGTGACCCTGAGCATTGTGATCTGATGACACACGTACCCCTCCACTCTTACATGTAAAATGTAAATAATGTATTTACTGTATATAATTTGTTACCTTTCCACCCTTACATGTAAAGAATGTACATAATGTAATTACTGTATACAATTTATGTTACCAACAACCTGGAATATGCAACCTGTAACCAAGTTCTAAGCAGTCTTGTTATTCTGTGCGCCCCAGCTACCCAAGGGTTTTCTGGCGCCCTATAAATAAACAAACAAACAAGCTGTGGGGGCTGAGTAGGTGGTTTAGCCACTATTCATTCTTGTACTCCTGCAGAGCAGAAGTCATTTGTCACACTTTTCTTGGGTTTCCCTGACGGTTCATGGTAATTAGCTGAGTCATGTACAGTATTGATTATTTAGTGCACAGAGAAGCCTATTGTAGGAACTATGTTGCTTAGCAGGTGGGGGCTTAGTAGGTAGTTTAGCCACTACTCATCCTTGTTCTCCTGCAGAGCAGAAGTCATTTTGTCACACTTTTCTAGGGTTTCCATAACAGTTTGTGGTCATTAGCTCAGTCATGTACAGGACTGATCATTTAGTGCAAAGAGAAGCCTATTGTAGGAACTATGTCGCTTAGCTGTGGCCTAAGTAGGTGGTTTAGCCACTACTCATCCTTGTTCTCCTGCAGAGCAGAAGTCATTTTGTCACACTTTTCTAGGGTTTCCATAACAGTTTGTGGTCATTAGCTCAGTCATGTACAGGACTGATCATTTAGTGCAAAGAGAAGCCTATTGTAGGAACTATGTCGCTTAGCTGTGGCCTAAGTAGGTGGTTTAGCCACTACTCATCCTTGTACTCCTGCAGAGCAGAAGTCATTTTGTCACACTTTTCTTGGGTTTCCCAGACAGTTCATGGTCATTAGCTGAGTCATGTACCGGACTGATCATTTAGTGGACAGAGAAGTCGATTATCTGAGGTATGTCGCATAGCTGTGGGGACTAAGTAGGTGGTTTAGCCACTACTCATCCTTGTACTCCTGCAGCGCCAAAGTCATTTTGGGACCCTTTTTTTGGGTTTCCGTAACAGTTCACAGTCATTAGCTGAGTCATGTACAGGACTAATCATTTCGTGCACAGAGAAACCTGTTGCAGGAGCCATGTCGCTTAGCTGTGGGGGCTAAGTAGGTGGCTTAGCCACTACTCATCCTTGTACTCCTGCAGAACAGAAGACATTTTGTCACACTTTTCTTGGGTTTCCCTGACAGTGTATGGTCATTAGATGAGGCATGTACAGTACTGATCATTTAGTGCACAGAGAATCCTATTGCAGGAGCTATATCGTTTAGCTGTGGGGGCTGAGTAGGTGGTTTAGCCACTACTCATCCATGTACTACTGAAGAGCAGAAATCATTTTGTCAAACTTTTCTGGGGTTTCCCTTACAGTTCATAGTCATTAGCTGAGGCATGTACTGGACTGATCATTTTGTGCACAGAGAAACCTATTACAGGAGCTATGTCGCTTAGCTGTGGGGGCTAAGTAGGTGGTTTAGCCACTATTCATCATTGTACTCCTGAAAAGCAGAAGTCATTTTGTCTCAATTTTCTTGGGTTTCCCTGACAGTGCATGGTTATTAAATGAGGCATGTACAGTACTGATCATTTAGTGCACGGAGAAGCCTATTGTAGGAGCTATGTCGCTTAGCTGTGAGGGCTAAGTAGGTGGTTTAGCCACTACTCATCCTTGGACTCCTGCAGAACAGAAGACATTTTGTCACACTTTTCTTGGGTTTCCCTGACAGATCACGGTCATTAGCTGAGGCATGTATAGGACTGATCATTTAGTGCACAGAGAAGCGTATTGCAGGAGCTATGTCGCTTAGCTGTGAGGGCTAAGTAGGTGGTTTAGCCACTACTCATCCTTGTACTCCTGCAGAGTAGCACAGAGAAGCCTATTGTAGGAGCTATGTAGCTTACCAGTGGGGGCTAAGTAGGTGGTTTAGCCACTACTCATCCTTGTACTTCTGCATAGCAGAAGTCATTTTGCAACACTTTTCTTGGGTTTCCATAACAGTTCACGTTCATTAGCTCAGTCATGTACAGGACTGGTCATTTAGTGCACAGAGAATCCTATTGCAGGAGCTATATCGTTTAGCTGTGGGGGCTGAGTAGGTGGTTTAGCCACTACTCATCCATGTACTACTGAAGAGCAGAAGTCATTTTGTCAAACTTTTCTGGGGTTTCCCTTACAGTTCATAGTCATTAGCTGAGGCATGTACTGGACTGATCATTTTGTGCACAGAGAAACCTATTACAGGAGCTATGTCGCTTAGCTGTGGGGGCTAAGTAGGTGGTTTAGCCACTATTCATCATTGTACTCCTGAAAAGCAGAAGTCATTTTGTCTCAATTTTCTTGGGTTTCCCTGACAGTGCATGGTTATTAAATGAGGCATGTACAGTACTGATCATTTAGTGCACGGAGAAGCCTATTGTAGGAGCTATGTCGCTTAGCTGTGAGGGCTAAGTAGGTGGTTTAGCCACTACTCATCCTTGGACTCCTGCAGAACAGAAGACATTTTGTCACACTTTTCTTGGGTTTCCCTGACAGATCACGGTCATTAGCTGAGGCATGTATAGGACTGATCATTTAGTGCACAGAGAAGCGTATTGCAGGAGCTATGTCGCTTAGCTGTGAGGGCTAAGTAGGTGGTTTAGCCACTACTCATCCTTGTACTCCTGCAGAGTAGAACAGAGAAGCCTATTGTAGGAGCTATGTAGCTTACCAGTGGGGGCTAAGTAGGTGGTTTAGCCACTACTCATCCTTGTACTTCTGCATAGCAGAAGTCATTTTGCAACACTTTTCTTGGGTTTCCATAACAGTTCACGTTCATTAGCTCAGTCATGTACAGGACTGGTCATTTAGTGCACAGAGAAGCCTATTGCAGGAGCTATGTCGCTTAGCTGTGAGGGCTAAGTAGGTGGTTTAGCCACTGCTCATTCTTGTACTCCTGCAGAACAGAAGTCATTTTGTCACACTTTTCTTGGATGTCCCTGACAGTGCATGGTTATTAAATGAGGCATGTACAGGACTGATCATTTAGTGCACAGGGAAGCCTATTGTATGAGCGATGTCGCTTAGCTGTGGGGACTAAGTAGGTGGTTTAGCCACTACTCATCAATGTACTCCTGCAGAGTAGCACAGAGAAGCCTATTGTAGGAGCTATGTCGCTTAGCTGTGGGGACTAAGTAGGTGGTTTAGCCACTACTCATCCTTGTACTCCTGCAGAGCAGAAGTCATTTCGTCTCAATTTCTTGGGCTTCCCCAACAGTTCATAGTCCTTAGCTGAGGCATGTACTGGACTGATCATTTTGTGCACAGAGAAGCCTATTGCAGGAGCTATATCACTTAGCGGTGGTTGCTGAGTAGGTGGTTTATCCACTACTCATCCTTGTACTCATGCAGAGCAGAAGTCATTTTGTCACACTTTTCTTGGGTTTCCATAACAGTTCATGGTCATTAGCTCAGGCATGTACAGGATTGATCATTTTGTGCACAGAGAAGCCTATTACAGGAACTATGTCGCTTAGCTGTGGGGGCTAAGTAGGTGGTTTAGCCACTGCTCATCCTTATATTCCTGCAGAGCAGAAGTCATTTTGTCACACTTTTCTTGGGTTTGCTTGACAGTTCATAGTCATTATCTGAGGCATGTACAGTACTGATCATTTAGTGCACAGTGAAGCCTATTGCTGGAACTATATTGCTCAGCGGTGGTGGCTGAGTAGGTGGTTTAGCCACTTCTCATCCTTGTACTCCTGCAGAGTAGCACAGAGAAACCTCTTGTAGGAGCTATGTCGCTTAGCTGTGGGGGCTGAGTAGGTGGTTTAGCCACAAACTATCCTTTTACTCCTGCAGAGCAGAAGTCATTTTGTCACACTTTTGTTGTTTTTCCCTGAAAGTGCATGGTCATTAGGTGAGGCATGTACAGTACTGATTATTTAGTGCACAGTGAAGCCTGTTGTAGGAGCTATGTCGCTTAGCTGTGCGGGCTAAGTAGGTGATTTAGCCACTACTCATCCATGAACTCCTTCAGAGCAGATGTCATTTTGTCACAATTTTCTTGGCTTTCCCTGACAGTTCATGGTCATTAGCTGAGTCACGTATAGGACTGATCATTTAGTGCACAGAGAAGCTTATTGCAGGAGCTATGTCGCTTAGCTGTGAGGGCCAAGTAGGTGGTTTAGCCACTGCTCATCCTTGTACTCCTGCAGAACAGGAGTCATTTTGTCACACATTTCTTGGGTGTCCCTGACAGTGCATGGTTATTAAATGAGGCATGTACAGTACTGATCATTTAGTGCACAGAGAAGCCTTTTGCAGGAGCTATATCGCTTTGCGAAGGTGGCTGAGTAGGTGGTTTAGCCACTACTCATCCTTCTCCTGCAGAGTAGCACAGAGAAACCTCTTGTAGGAGCTATGTCGCTTAGCTGTGGGGGCTGAATAGGTGGTTTAGCCACGACTCATCATTGTACTCCTGAAGAGCAGAAGTCATTTTGTCTAAATTTTCTTGGGTTTCCCTGACAGTTCATGGTCATTATCTGAGGCATGTACAGGACTGATCATTTAGTGCACAGAGAAGCCTATTGCAGGAGCTATGTCGCTTAGCTGTGGGGGCTGAATAGGTGGTTTAGCCACGACTCATCATTGTACTCCTGAAGAGCAGAAGTCATTTTGTCTAAATTTTCTTGGGTTTCCCTGACGGTTCATGGTCATTAACTGAGTCACGTACAGGACTGCTCATTTAGTGCACAGAGAAGCCTATTGTAGGAGCTATGTCACTTAGCTATGGGGGCTAAGTAGGTGGTTTAGCCACGACTCATCATTGTACTCCTGCAGAGCAGAAGTCATTTTGTCTCAATTTTCTTGGGTTTCCCTGACGGTTCATGGTCATTAACTGAGTCACGTACAGGACTGCTCATTTAGTGCACAGAGAAGCCTATTGTAGGAGCTATGTCGCTTAGCTATGGGGGCTAAGTAGGTGATTTAGCCACTACTCATCCTTGAACCCCTGCAGAGCAAAAGTCAATTTGTCGCACTTTTCTTGGGTTTCCCTTACAGTTCATGGTCATTAGCTGAGGCATGTATAGGACTGATTATTTAGTGCGAAGAGACGCCTATTGCAGGAGCTATGTTGCTTAGTTGTGAGGGCTTAGTAGGTGGCTTAGCCACTACTCATCCTTGTACTCCTGCAGAGTAGCACAGAGAAGCCTCTTGTAGGAGCTATGTCGCTTAGCTGTGGGGGCTGAGTAGGTGGTTTATCCACTACACATCCTTGTACTCCTGCAGAGTAGCACAGAGAAGCCTATTGCAGGAGCTATGTCACTTAGCTGTGAGGGCGAAGTAGGTGGTTTAGCCACTGCTCATCCTTGTACTCCTGACGAACAGAAGTCATTTTGTCACACTCTTCTTGAAAGTCCCTGACAGTGCATGGTCATTAGCTGAGTCATGTACAGGACTGATAATTTAGTGCACAGAGAAGCCTATTGCAGGAGCTATGTCGCTTAGCTGTGAGGGCTAAGTAGGTGGTTTAGCCACTGCTCATCCTTGTACTCATGCAGAGCAGAAGTCATTTTGTCACACTTTTCTTGGGTTTCCCTTACAGTTCATGGCCATTAGCTGAGTCATGTACAGGATGGATCATTTAGTGCACAGAGAAGCCTATTGCAGGAGCTATGTCACTTAGCTGTGAGGGCGAAGTAGGTGGTTTAGCCACTGCTCATCCTTGTACTCCTGCAGAGCAATAGTTATTTTGTCACACATTTTTGGGTTTGCCTGACAGTTCATGAGTCATGTACAGGACTGATTATTTAGTGCACAGAGAAGCCTATTGCAGGAGCTATATTGCTTAGCTGTGGGGGCTAAGTTGGTGGTTTAGCCATTACTCATCCTTCAACTCCTTCAGAGCAGAAGTCATTTTGTCAACATTTCTTTGGGTTTCCCTGACAGTTCATGGTCATTAGCTGAGTCGTGTACAGGACTGATCATTTAGTGCACAGGGAAGCCTATTGCAGGAGCTATATCGCTTAGCGGTGGTGGCTGAGTAGGTGGTTTAGCCTTACTCATGTTTGTACTCCTGCAGAGTAGCACGGAGAAACCTCTTGTAGGAGCTATGTCGCTTAGCTGTGGGGGCTGAGTAGGTGGTTTAGCCACTACTCATCCTTGTACTCCTGCAGAGTCATTTTGTCACACTTTTCTTGGGTTTCCCTGACAGTTCATGGTCATTATCTGAGGCATGTACAGGACTGATCATTTAGTGCACAGAGAAGCCTATTGCAGGAGCTATACCGCTTAGCTGTGAGGGCTAAGTAGGTGGTTTAGCCACTACTCATCCTTGTACTCCTGCAGAGCAGAAGTCATTTTGTCACACTTTTGTTGGGTTTCCCTGACAGTGCATGGTCATTAGCTGAGGCATGTACAGTACTGATCATTTAGTGCACAGTGAAGCCTATTGTAGGAGCTATGTTGCATAGCTGTAGGGCTAAGTAGGGGGTTTAGCCACTACTCATCCTTGTACTCCTGCAGAACAGAAGACATTTTGTCACACTTTTGTTGTTTTTCCCTGACAGTGCATGGTCATTAGCTGAGGCATGTCCAGGACTGATCATTTAGTGCACAGGGAAGGCTATTGTAGGAGCTATGTCGCTTAGCTGTGAGGGCTAAGTAGGTGGTTAGCCACTACTCATCCTTATATTCCTGCAGTGCAGAAGTCATTTTGTCACACTTTTCTTGGGTTTCCCTGACAGTTCATGGTCATTATCTGAGGCATGTACAGGACTGATCATTTAGTGCACAGAGAAGCCTATTGCAGGAGCTATGTCGCTTAGCTGTGAGGGCTAAGTAGGTGGTTTAGCCACTGCTCATCCTTGTACTCTTGCAGAGTAGCACAGAGAAACTGCTTGTAGGAGCTATGTCGCTTAGCTGTGGGGGCTGAGTAGGTGGTTTAGCCACTACTCATCAATGTACTCCTGCAGAGTAGCACAGAGAAGCCTATTGTAGGAGCTATGTCGCTTAGCTGTGGGGACTAAGTAGGTGGTTCAGCCACTACTCATCCTTGTACTCCTGCAGAGCAGAAGTCATTTCGTCTCAATTTCTTGGGCTTCCCCAACAGTTCATAGTCCTTAGCTGAGGCATGTACTGGACTGATCATTTTGTGCACAGAGAAGCCTATTGCAGGAGCTATATCACTTAGCGGTGGTTGCTGAGTAGGTGGTTTATCCACTACTCATCCTTGTACTCATGCAGAGCAGAAGTCATTTTGTCACACTTTTCTTGGGTTTCCATAACAGTTCATGGTCATTAGCTCAGGCATGTACAGGATTAATCATTTTGTGCACAGAGAAGCCTATTACAGGAACTATGTCGCTTAGCTGTGGGGGCTAAGTAGGTGGTTTAGCCACTGCTCATCCTTATATTCCTGCAGAGCAGAAGTCATTTTGTCACACTTTTCTTGGGTTTGCTTGACAGTTCATAGTCATTATCTGAGGCATGTACAGTACTGATCATTTAGTGCACAGTGAAGCCTATTGCTGGAACTATATTGCTCAGCGGTGGTGGCTGAGTAGGTGGTTTAGCCACTTCTCATCCTTGTACTCCTGCAGAGTAGCACAGAGAAACCTCTTGTAGGAGCTATGTCGCTTAGCTGTGGGGGCTGAGTAGGTGGTTTAGCCACAAACTATCCTTGTACTCCTGCAGAGCAGAAGTCATTTTGTCACACTTTTGTTGTTTTTCCCTGAAAGTGCATGGTCATTAGGTGAGGCATGTACAGTACTGATTATTTAGTGCACAGTGAAGCCTGTTGTAGGAGCTATGTCGCTTAGCTGTGCGGGCTAAGTAGGTGATTTAGCCACTACTCATCCATGAACTCCTTCAGAGCAGATGTAATTTTGTCACAATTTTCTTGGCTTTCCCTGACAGTTCATGGTCATTAGCTGAGTCATGTATAGGACTGATCATTTAGTGCACAGAGAAGCTTATTTCAGGAGCTATGTCGCTTAGCTGTGAGGGCCAAGTAGGTGGTTTAGCCACTGCTCATCCTTGTACTCCTGCAGAACAGGAGTCATTTTGTCACACATTTCTTGGGTGTCCCTGACAGTGCATGGTTATTAAATGAGGCATGTACAGTACTGATCATTTAGTGCACAGAGAAGCCTTTTGCAGGAGCTATATCGCTTTGCGAAGGTGGCTGAGTAAGTGGTTTAGCCACTACTCATCCTTCTCCTGCAGAGTAGCACAGAGAAACCTCTTGTAGGAGCTATGTCGCTTAGCTGTGGGGGCTGAATAGGTGGTTTAGCCACGACTCATCATTGTACTCCTGCAGAACAGAAGTCATTTTGTCACACTTTTCTTGGGTGTTCCCCTGACAGTGCATGGTTAAATGAGGCATGTACAGTACTGATCATTTAGTGCACAGGGAAGCCTATTGCAGGAGCTATGTCGCTTAGCTTAGAGGGCTAACTAGGTTGTTTAGCCACTACTCATCATTGTACCCCTGCAGAGCAGAAGTCATTTTGCAACACTTTTCTTGGGTTTCCATAACAGTTCACTGTCATTAGCTCAGTCATGTACAGGACTGATCATTTAGTGCACAGAGAAGCCTGTTGTAGGAGCTATGTCGCTTAGCTGTGAGGGCTAAGTAGGTGGTTTAGCCACTACTCATCCTTGTACTCCTGCAGAGCAGAAGTCATTTTGTCACACTTTTCTTGGGTTTCCCTGACAGTTCACGGTCATTAGCTGAGGCATGTACAGTTCTGATCATTAAGTGCACAGAGAAGCCTATTGTAGGAGCTATGTCGCTTAGCTGTGGCGGCTAAGTTGGTGATTTAGCCACTACACATCCTTGCAATCCTGCAGAGCAGAAGTCATTTTGTCACAATTTTCTTGGCTTTCCCTGACAGTTCATGGTCATTAGCTCAGTCATGTACAGGACTGATCATTTAGTGCACAGAGAAGCTTGTTGTAGGAGCTATGTCACTTAGCTGAGGGGACTAAGAAGGTGGTTTAGCCAATACTCATCCTTATATTCCTGCAGAGCAGAAGTCATTTTGTCACACTTTTTTTGAGATTCCCTGACAGTTCATGGTCATTATCTGAGGCATGTACAGGACTGATCATTTAGTGCACAGAGAAGCCTAGAAGCCTATTGCAGGAGCTATGTCGCTTAGCTGTGAGGGCTAAGTAGATGCTTTAGCCCCTGCTCATCCTTGTTCTCCTGCAGAACAGAAGTCATTTTGTCACACTTTTCTTGGGTGTTCCCCTGACAGTGCATGGTTATTAAATGAGGCATGTACAGTATTGATCATTTAGTGCACAGAGAAGCCTATTGCAGTAGCTATATCGCTTAGCGGTGGTGGCTGAGTAGGTGGTTTAGCCACTACTCATCCTTGTACTCCTGCAGAGTAGCACAGAGAAACATTTTGTAGGAGCTATGTCGCTTAGCTGTGGGGGCTGAGTAGGTGGTTTAGCCACTACTCATCCTTGTACTCCTGCAGAGCAGAATTCATTTTGTCACACTTTTTTGGGTTTCTCTGACAGTTCATGAGTCATGTACAGGACCGATTATTTAGTGCACGGAGAAGCCTATTGCAGGAGCTATATCGCTTAGCGGTGGTGGCTGAGTAGGTGGTTTAGCTACTACTCATCCTTGTACTCCTGCAGAGTAGCACAGAGAAACATTTTGTAGGAGCTATGTCGCTTAGCTGTGAGGGCTAAGTAGGTGGTTTAGCCACTGCTCATCCTTGTACTCTTGCAGAACAGAAGTCATTTTGTCACACTTTTCTTGGGTGTCCCTGACAGTGCATGGTTATTAAATGAGGCATGTACAGTACTGATCATTTAGTGCAAAGAGACGCCTATTGCAGGAGCTATGTCGCTTAGCTGTGAGGGCTTAGTAGGTGCCTTAGCCACTACTCATCCTTGTACTCCTGTAGAGCAGAAGTCATTTTGTCACACTTTTCTTGGGTTTCCCTTACAGTTCACGGTCATTAGCTGAGACATGTACAGGACTGATCATTTAGTGCACAGAGAAGCCTATTGCAGGAGCTATGTCGCTTAGCTGTGAGGGCTAAGTAGGTGGTTTAGCCACTACTCATCCTTGTACTCCTGCAGAGTAGCACAGGGAAGCCTATTGTAGGAGCTATATTGCTTAGCTGTGGGGGCTGAGTAGGTGGTTTAGCCACGACTCATCATTGTACTCCTGCAGAGCAGAAGTAATTTTGTCACAATTTTCTTGGGTATCCCTGACAGTTCATGGTCATTAGCTGAGTCATGTACAGGACTGATAATTTAGTGCACTGAGAAGCCTATTGCAGGAGCTATGTCGCTTAGCTGTGAGGTCTAAGTAGGTGGTTTTGCCACAACTCATCCTTGTACTCTTGCAGAGCAGAAGTCAGTTTGTCTCAATTTTCTTGGGTTTCCCTGACAGTTCACAGTCATTAGCTGAGGCATGTACAGGACTGATCATTTTGTGCACAGAGAAGCCTATTGTAGGAGCTATGTCGCTTAGCTGTGGGGACTAAGTAGGTGGTTTAGCCACTACTCATCCTTGTACTCCTGCAGAGTAGCACAGGGAAGCCTATTGTAGGAGTTATGTCGCTTACCTGTGGGGGCTAAGTAGGTGGTTTAGCCACGACTCATCATTGTACTCCTGCAGAGCAGAAGTCATTTTGTCTCAATTTTCTTGCGTTTCCCTGATGGTTCATGGTCATTAGCTGAGGCATGTGCATTACTTATCATTTAGTGCACAGAGAAGCCTATTGCAGGAGCTATATTGCTTAGCTGTGGGGGCTGAGTAGGTGGTTTAGCCACGACTCATCATTGTACTCCTGCAGAGCAGAAGTAATTTTGTCACAATTTTCTTGGGTGTCCCGGGAGGATAGCTCAGCGGCAGCGTGCGCGTCTTGGAAGCAAGACGACACGGAGCAACAACAGGTTCGATCCCCGGGTCCGCGCTTAGAAACCTTTGGGTGTTTAAGCGCGTTATAAATACGTAACTAAGAAAAAAAAAAAACCACACAATTACGCAACTAAGAAAAACAAAAAAGACAATTCCTGTAACAGCGCCTCGATGCCTGCGGGCTGTGTGAGCGCTTTATAAATGTGAAATAAATAAAATAAATAAATAAAAATCCCTGACAGTTCATGGTCATTAGCTGAGTCATGTACAGGACTGATAATTTAGTGCACTGAGAAGCCTATTGCAGGAGCTATGTCGCTTAGCTGTGAGGTCTAAGTAGGTGGTTTTGCCACAACTCATCCTTGTACTCTTGCAGAGCAGAAGTCAGTTTGTCTCAATTTTCTTGGGTTTCCCTGACAGTTCACAGTCATTAGCTGAGGCATGTACAGGACTGATCATTTTTTGCACAGAGAAGCCTATTGCAGGAGCTATGTCGCTTAGCTGTGGGGGCTAAGTAGGTGATTTAGCCACTATTCATCCTTGAACTCCTGCAGAACAGAAGTCATTCTGTCACCCTTTTCTTTGGTTTCCCAGATAGTTCATGGTCATTAGCTAAGGCATATATAGGAATGATCATTTAGTGAACAGAGACGCCCGTTGCAGGAGTTATTTTGCTTGGCTATGGGGGCTAAGTAGGTGGTTTAGCCACTACTTATCCTTGTACTCCTGCAGAGTAGCACAGAGAAGCCTCTTGTAGGAGCTTTGTCGCTTAGCCGTGGGGGCTGAGTAGGTAGTTTAGCCACTACTCATTCTTGTACTCCTGCAGAGTAGCACAGAGAAGCCTATTGTAGGAGCTATGTCGCTTAGCTGTGTGGGCTGATTAGGTTGTTTAGCCACTACTCATCCTTGTACTTCTGCAGAGCAGAAGTCATTTTGTCACACTTTTCTTGGGTTTCCCTGACAGCTCATGGCCATTAGCTGAGGCATGTACAGGACTGATCATTAAGTGTGAGAGAAGCACCTGTGGCGCTGAATGTGTGCAGGTATGTTACTGGTGTGTATCCAATGGGCTGTAGCAGAAAGGATTCCTGGAGCAGCCACTGAGACTCAGGACACGCAGATAATCTGTGGCTCGTGCCCCTGCCCCTGCCAGACCGCCAGGCATCCGTACCTTCCCCAGAAGTTGGCAGGAGGACTAGGGGCCACATCTGGAGTGCAAGGGCCACATCTGGAGTGCACGAGCCTCTGGTAGTGTGTGCTTTGAATATAGCGCCTGGTGTGCAATCTGCGAGCGTGTGAGGCACAGAAAATAAAGACTGTCTGAAAAACAAAATGTCCAAGGGCGTAGCTTGGCTTTCTGTGAAATTCAGAAAAACACATTCTGGCAAATCTGACCTACTCAAACTCTGTAAAAGTACAATAACTGCTTGCCTTATAATGATGCTTAAAACAAGGTCTTCGCCACTGCTTAGAAGCTCCAGAAGCTGGCATCAGACACCCATTGCCAGCCATCTGGAAAGTACTAGAGCTTTGGTCAGTGCTGAAAATCAGGCGATTCCAAATGTGTCCGAATGTGTTCGCCCTGGCCTAGTGTTCAACATGAATGTTTATGCTGTGAAAAGAATCCACCCCGTTAGTAACTTGCCCATTTCTTTTCCTTTCCTCCCCATGTGTTTGGGTCTGCACTGAAATAGAAAACAAGGAGAAGTTTAAAGAACTTATGAAAAGAAGATTCAGGGCGATGGAAGATGAGAGCAGACTGCCGGGTGAAAGAGTGATGTTACAAGACAGCTACACAAAATTAATAATATTGCAGAGGCATCGTCCGAAGGAAGAGAGAGAAGATGAAATAATGGCCTCTGGAAGGAGGCATCTGGAGCTCATGGCAGAACGGGCTTCCGATTCCTACTCTAGCATCCAAGACTTATTCAAGCCTGAAAAGGATGGGCACATCCCCAGCACTGTAGTGCTCCAGGGAGTGGCCGGCATTGGGAAGACCATGACCGCCCAAAAGATCCTGCTGGACTGGGCATCAGGCCACCTCTTCCAGGACAAGTTCCAATATGTGTTCTATATTCAATGTAGAGAAGTGAACCAGCTTGGAGGGCAGCAGACCATTGAGGACATTATAGTGCACATATGTGGGGGGAAACCCCTCCTGACAATGGAAGCTATAGAGGCAGAACCCCAAAAAGTGCTCTTCATTATCGATGGCTTTGATGAACTTAAATTACCCAAAGATTTGCCCCGAGATGATCCATCGCACCTTAATATACGTGTGTATAGGCGCTTTATAAATGCCATATTATATCATATATCATATCCTGACAAAAACCCTCTGTCCCACAAATCAATAATCCATTTGTTAAGAAGACGGTACCTTCCAGAGTCCTTTCTTCTCATCACCACCAGACCGACTGCTTTGGAGGCCCTCACCCGGTATCTTGTGCAGTGTGGGAACGACGAGCGATTTGCAGAGATTCTTGGGTTTTCTGAAGAGGACAGGAAGGAATATTTCAACAAGTTCTTTGGAAATGAAAGCCAGGGCTCACAAGCTTTTAATGTTGTAAAGGAAAATGAACTTCTCTATACCATGTGCTTTGTACCCATTGTGTGCTGGATTGTCTGCAAAGCCATTAAACAACAGATGGAGACAAGAGAAGAGTTTGTGCATCTTTCAAAATCCACTACTTCGGTCTACTTGCTCTTTCTGTCTGGTTTACTAGTGCAACAGAGCACTGGTTCCCAGCGGAGCACGGTTAGCAATAACCTGAAGCGGTTGTGTGCCTTGGCCTACGAAGGAATCTGCCAGCAGAAAATACTCTTTGAGGAAGAGGACCTAAGAAGACATGGTGTAGACATCCAAGCCGTCCAATCACTCTTCCTAACCAATGACCTTTTTAGGAAAGATGATACCAGGTACAACCTCTACAGCTTTCTCCACCTGAGCTTTCAAGAGTTCTTTGCAGCCTTGTATTTTATCTTGGGAGAAGATGAGGCGAGGGCAGAGCACACAGAGAATCTGCGTGCACAGGTGACCCGCTTATTGCGAGACTATAGGCGACATGGTCACTTGACGCTGACTGTGCGCTTTCTATTTGGGCTTCTCAACTCTGACCTACAGTAAAAGATGGAGAGAAGCTTCCAATGGACGATTTCAACAGAGACAAAAGCTGCTTTACTGGAGTGGGTGAAGTCGGAACTGAAGCGATGCAACAGCAGGAGCAGCTTCAGGGGCTTGAGCAGCTTCTGGGTCGGGAACAACTTCTGGGGCAACTTCTGGGGTGGGTGCAGCAACAGGGGCATCTACAGGGGCATCTACTGGGACAGGAGCAGCTACTGGTTCTTGAGCGATTGGGAACAGAATCGAAGGCTGGAGCTGCTCCGCTGCATACACGAGACTCAAGATGGAGATTTTTTGAAAGGAGCAACAGAGGATGAGAATTACTTAGGATACTGTATAGAAAATGCGTTCATGGGTCCTACATATTGGAGAGAGCTAACACTAGCACTAATGAGATTCTTCAGTACACGTCATGTACCCCATCACGGCACATACTAGTGACCTGCTATAGTGAACACACCAGTATCAGAAGGCTGGCCCTACTACATGTGGGGATAAACATGTTAACATGTTGCCTACAGTAAAGAAGAGCATTTCAGACTGTGTGTCTGCGGGTGTGGGGGTCTCGCGCCCTTTCTCTCTTGCTCTCTCTTCTTTCTCTTTCTCTTTCTTAGGCTCTCTCTTTTCTCGATCTCTTCCTCTTTCACTCTCTTTCGCTCCCACTCTCTTTCATTCTTTCTCTTTTGCTCTCTCTCCTCTCTCTCTCTTTCTCTGTTTCTATTTATTTCTTTCATTCTCCCTCTCTTTCTCTTTCCCTCTTTCTCTCTCTCTTGCACTCTCTTTCGCTCTCTATCGTTGTTTCTCTTTCACTTTTTCGCTCTCTTTCTATTTCTTTCTCTCGCTTTCTCTTTATTGCTCTCTTTTCTCTCACTCTCTCTCTCTCTCTCGCTCCTTTTCTCTTTCGTTCTGTCTCTAGGTCTCTCTCTCTTGCTCTTTCTTTCTCGATTTTGCTCATTCTTTCTCTCTTTCTTCTCTCTTTCTTTCTCTTCTTTCTCTTTCTTTCTTTCTCTCTCTCTTCTCTTTCTCTCTTTCGTTCTCTTTCTTTCTCTCTCACCTTCTGTCTGTCTTTCTCTTTCTCTCTTTCCCTTTACTCGTTCTCTTTCTTTCTCTCTCCATCTCTTTTTCTCTCTTTATCTCTTTTGCTCTTTCTCTCTCTTTCACTCTCTCGCTTTCTCACTCTCTTTCTCTCTCTGTCTTACTTAACACATCACACACATGCATCCTTCAGGATGGCCTTGTGATTTCCCTTTCTCTAGTAGAGTAGGACAGTGACAGCAGTGAATAAAAGCATCACAACACACTTACACAATCACCTTAACACATCACACACATGCATCCTTCAAGGTGGCCTTTTCATATCCCTGTCTCTAGTGGAGAAGGGCAGTGACAGCAGTGAATAAAAGCATCACAACACACTTACACAATCGCCTTAACACACCGCACACATGCATCCTTCAGGGAGGCCTTTTGATGTCCCTTTTTCTAGTAGAGAAGGGCAGTGACAGCAGTGAATAAAAGCATCACAACACACTTACACAATCGCCTTAACACATCGCACACATGCATCCTTCAAGGTGGCCTTTTCATATCCCTGTCTCTAGTGGAGAAGGGCAGTGACAGCAGTGAATAAAAGCATCACAACACACTTACACAATCGCCTTAACACATCACACACATGCATCCTTCAAGGTGGCCTTGTGATATCCCAGTCTCTAGTAGAGTAGGACAGTGACAGCAGTGAACAAAAACACTTACACAATCACCTTAACACATCACACACATGCACCCTTCAAGGTGGCCTTGTGATATCCCTGTCTCTAGTAGAGTAGGACAGTGACAGCAGAGAATAAAAGCATCACAACACACTTACACAATCACCTTAACACATCACACACATGCATCCTTCAAGGTGGCCTTGTGATATCCTGGTCTCTAGTAGAGTAGGACAGTGACAGCAGAGAATAAAAGCATCATAGCACTCTTACACAATCAGCCTTAACACTTCACACACATTTATCCTTCAAGGCGGCCTTCTCATATCCCTGTCTCTAGTAGAGTAGGACAGTGACAGCAGAGAATAAAAGCATCACAACATACTTACACAATCACCTTAACACATCACACACATGCATCCTTCAAGATGGCCTTCTCATATCCCTGTCTCTAGTAGAGTAGGACAGTGACAGCAGAGAATAAAAGCATCACAACATACTTACACAATCACCTTAACACATCACACACATGCATCCTTCAAGATGGCCTTCTCATATCCCTGTCTCTAGTAGAGTAGGACAGTGACAGCAGAGAATAAAAGCATCACAACACACTTACACAATCACCTTAACACATCACACACATGCATCCTTCAAGGTGGCCTTGTGATATCCCTGTCTCTGGTAGAGTAGGACAGCGACAGCAGTGAACAAAAACACTTACACAATCACCTTAACACATCACACACGCATCCTTCAAGGCAGCCTTTTCATATCCCTGTCTCTAGCAGAGTAGGGCAGTGACAGCAGAGAATAAAAGCATCACAACACACTTACACAATCACCTTAACACATCACACACATGCATCCTTCATAGTGGCCTTCTGATATCCCTTTCTCTAGCAGAGTAGGGCAGTGACAGCTGTGAATAAAAGCATCACAGCACACTTACACAATTGCCTTAACACATCACATACATGCATCCTTCAAGGCGGCCTTCTCATATCCCTGTCTGTAGTAGAGTAGGGCTGTGACAGCAGATAATAAAAGTATCACAATACACTGTAAGAAGCCTTCTCTTATCCAAAATTAACACCCCTTGTTAATTTGCATAATTTAAGTAACTTTGGGTCTCACCCTAAGTTATTAGTGGAATCCAGACCTGGACCCTTTGCTCACTATTCTTAGAGAGGCACAGCTCCACTGTACTGATGAGTTCCAACCAGGCCGAAACACGTTTCTAGGGTTGCTGTTGGTACTCTTGTTCAGAGGAGAATCGCCTAGCATTTCGGTGCTGGACTGCCCAAGGGCAGGACAAAGACTGATATCGTTTGGATACGTCTCCTCTGTAAAAGATATTGAGCTAAAGAATCTGGGTATGGCTCTCATAACCGGGACTAATGTCCGGCAGAGGGACTCCCAGGAGTCCCCTTGTTAATTTGCATGTTTAAAGCAAAGACTTTTATTCTGGTGAAGAAAAGAAAGAAAACCCTCACTATCCAGAACTCTAGGAGGTGCTTCCCTGCCTCAACTAAATATAAAGGTGTGTCATTATGTCAGATCAAAACAAAGTCCTCCTTCCTGTGTCACAACCTACTTCTATCCCTTACACTGTTTAACTAAAAATATAATAAGGTTCACCAAAGAGTTCATCTACCACTCTACTTTAACTGGAAGTGGCAGTAATTATACATTTCTTGTATGTATGCATATGCACTTAACATGCTCTAACTAAGCTTTAAGTTATCTTGTACTGTGTTTGGTGCGCATTACCAAATAAATAAACAAACAAGCAATGACTCCCTTCTCCTGATACATAGGATGTCTTTCACAATGTTCTTTTCTCAAAGAGTCACTAGGGGAAATGACTCCCTGCCCCTGGCATGTGTTCCAGTGAGTCCGATTACCAGAAGAATGACTCCCTTCCCCTGGCATGTAGTTCCAATGAGTCCGATTACCAGGAGAATGACTCCCTTCTCCTTGTAGCCACAGGTCCTTTCCTGTACAGTTCACAACAAAACAGGGGGAGCTCCCTTCCCCTGGTCTTCAATCCTTGGAGGATCAACAATACATTGTACCAAGCTTCTGGGCTCACTCTGCCTCTCTCTTCCTGATTTAGCAGAGTCCAAAGGTCCTTTCCACTACTCGGTGGACTTAGGCTCGCCACTGCAATGAGGACAACGTCCTGCTATTCTTGGCTCTCTTCTGTTGGGGTCAAAGACCCTTCTCCCATGAGTAGTGGGTTTATCTCTGCCACTACAGCAAGGACAACCTCCTCTGTTTCTCTTGGGTTGGTTTGGGTCCTCGACCCTTCCCTGGTGGTCAGTGGGCTTATTGTCACTGTTCAGTTTGGTAGGGGTTCCACTACCCTTTCCTGGTGGTCAGTGGGCTTATTGTCACTGTTCAGTTTGGTAGGGGTTCCACTACCCTTTCCTGGTGGTCAGTGGGCTTATTATCACGGCCACTGGAATGAGGAAGATTCGATTTGCTGCACTTTGGGCCGTTCAGTATCCCCCAGGCAATAGGGTTACCAAGGGGCTGAAAGGAGCTAATCAGAGCCTGCTTAGCTTCGAATGCCATGTCCCCTCCCGGTCTCCTGCAATACCTGTGTTAGGCAGAAACCTGTGCAGTTCCCTCTGGGACCACTGCAAAAAGTTTAAGTCTACAGGAGTTAGCAGTAAACCCAATTGGTAGCAGTCTGCACCACCCAGATTTACCTGGTAGCTGTGGCTGAGCAGTCAGACTTCTCTCAAGAATAGTTAGGCAGTATACAGAGTATTCACAATAGGTCAAAAGAACACAGTAGAACAAGTAAACACTGACCAGGGCTTGATGTAAAAGAGATATGATTATTTATTTAAAAGCACTTCTAGATAAACACACTGGCACTATGATTAAGCAGTTCAAAAACACAATCACTAAAAGATATAGACTCCCTTCAACGATTATTAGACTGGTCTTAGATAAGGCAACACTTATTTCCAGACAGCGGTGAGCGCTTAACGAAGATGGCACTCTAATCAATCCGGTTAAAAAGGGAGAGAAAGGCAGAGCAAAGATGAAACAGATCCCAACACTTTTGGAAGAACACAGTAGGAGAAGAAGGCAGGTTAAAACCGTAAAGTCAACGTTCAAAAGGCCGGACCCACTTTAAGAGGCTCCGGACGAAATGTGTCCAAGGTCACACGGTTGAAAGTGCATAAAAGTCTTGTAACAGGTTCAGAAAGAGTTGGACCAAAAGAAAGGGACCAGTTAGGGGGTCAAGGCGGCAAGCCCAATCCAGAAGGTTAAAGAATTATTACCTTGTAGCAATCTTTAGAAAAGGAGGCCTGGCGGACACGGTACCTTAAAATGGTGAGAACGCTCCAGCGGGTGCAGTTGTTCCTGGCAGCGGGTGCAAGTTGGTGCTTCGTCCGGGGGAAGAGAAGATCTCGACGTGGAGTAAGACAGGAGTCTGTTGCACTGCCAGGGAAGAAAGCAGCCGCAGAGTTCTCAATTAAAAGGAGCAGTCCTTTTATTTGCAGTCCAGGGGCTAGTGGCTATCCGGTTGCCGGGGTGCTTGGCACGGGCAATTTGACCACGAGACGTCCGGGGTTGCGAAGAAGAAAGCAAACTGGTTGTGCCCACCAGTCAAGGGAAGAAGACTCTCCAGCAGGGAGACCTCCTCTGTCGTTGGGAAGTGGTGAGTCGGTTCAGCAGGGCTCCACCGGTGGTGTCGTCGTAGCAGGTCGGCTCAGCTTCTCCCTCTTCGTATTTTCAGGTCCTGTGGCGACTTCTGCAGTTCCAGTCCCCAAAGCCCTGCTTTTATGCAGAAAACCCCCATTCATTCAGCCTAGCTGTCAATCAAACATGCTAAGTGGTGAGTGGGGTGGCTCACCACTTGGGCCAATCACACAAGAGTGCGACCTGAGTTGGCAAGGTAACTTGTTCCAAGGTGCCTAAACACCCTCCCACACCCCCTGTGGTACCCAGACAGAGTGGCACCACTTTGGAGGGCTTCTGTGTAGAAGCCCGCCAAAAGTTGAACAAAGGGCTCGACCTTTGGTTTGGAGTTACAGAGGCGAACACAAACGCCATTTTAAAACCGAGTTTTGGCAGAAAATACCAACCGGTGAATTAATATTACATAAATAAACCGGCGGTATGTTAGAGGCTATGTGAAAAAGTATTAGCCTCGAACAATGGGAAAATCCCATAGAGCTATATTCGCGGTCGAATATAAAAAGTAGTATCCACTGCCACCAGCCAAAACTCGACGAGGGAGGACGGGACAGTGCCCCCTCGAACAACAGACCCAGGGGCAATCGAATTGCCCCTACCAGTACGTCCACAATATGATGGTTTGTACTGGTTCTGTTAGTAAATTTGGGACTAGTAAAGCCAATGGTGACTTTACATGCCCTGGGAGACAGTAGTCAGTCCCAGGGTATGGAGTCTATGATGGGGGTCACGTAGGACACCCCTGTGTTACTGCACGGAGGGTGCTGTGTAACACATATAGCAAAAACACATGAGACCCTATGGAGTAAAAGACCCCATTGCCCATAAAACACATTAACATTCAAAGGAACACCACAAATCATGTCCAAGAGTGGGAGAAAAAGAGTCTCACTCTTGGCAGGAGAAAAAAACAAACTCCAGAAATCCAGCAAAGCTGTTGGGGGACTCACTAGGTTAGGATTAGGAAATTCAGCCTAAGCAGAGAATTCTCGCTAATACCCTGTTACCTTGACTTCAGTGTTGGCGCATTGCCGGGGCTTTAAGGGACAGCGGTCTGTCAGCTTGAATCTGCAGGCTCTTCGGACCTGCTTCTGCTGTTGGGTGGCATCTCCACCAACTGCTTTCCGAAGCTCATCTTCTCTCCGACCATGTGCACAGGATCCACTCCTGCGTGCCTGTCCGAGAACTCACGTGGCCCACCTCAGTCCTTCTCCGTTCTCTCTTCTCTCGGGGCTGCCATTGAAGTTTGAAACTCCCGCGCTGGACTGTGGAAACAGAGAAATTGATATGAGGCCGGGAAGCCCAAAAGGAAACACACCAACACAGGTTACAAAGGACCATACAAAGCGCTTTATTTCAAAGTTTCAAAGTTACCAAAGTTTACCAAAGTCAATTGACATGCGAATAGCTATTCGGCCCTCTGACTTACACACGAACCTTCAACATTAGGTTCGCACTGAAAGTGGGAGAGACCAAACATCGGGATGCTCGGGTTTTTATACATTTTGTACTGTATTGGCCAGCCCTCTTGCAAGTTAACCATTCTTGGAACCATGGCTAGGGTTCGTAGCCAGGTCGAACATACAATTTACATATATTAGATGAGTTCCGCTGATACGGTTACATATTTACACATAGGTTAAAGAGAGGACAGGGTCTTAGTTCATGACCCTAACAAGTAGCCTGCGGACATACTATTCATTCACGTGTGCGGAGGTCACCATGGCCGAAGTCTTACTCGAAATGTCATTCGGCCTCCATTTTGTGATTCGGGGTGACTTCCACACTGCAAGAGTACCTAAAATGGCGGCTAGATCCAAGATGGCGGCTTACACGATACATTAAGGTCAAGACCTTGCCGCGGAACCTATGTACATAGTATTCAATTTAGACAGCTTGGCGTAGGCCAACATACATTTAAACAATGCGATTGGGGTCACAATATTATATCGATTTCCACAGACCCTCCTTTTGGCCTATGCCAAGTGCTAAAACATCATTTCCTAATACTTTTGAAAATACTTGAAGGCATTATCATCCATAGGTTCTGCATCATTGTCTGAAATGTCAATAGCCATAAAGTTATTCATAAGTACTTCTTGCAACATGAACTCTTTAGATGCTGTCTTCGGGGTGTATATTTTATGCCCTACTGCGCTCATTACCTGGGCACAACATCCCCCCATCATTCCGCATATACTCGGGAGGCATTGAAAACAACAGCAAAGGAATAACAAAGTCCCTAAAATACCTAAAATAACAGAAAGCACCTTCCACCCCCAAGATCGTAGAGAATCCCAAAACCAAGTACCAAGGCTCCAGTCTCCTACAGGGATATGGACTTCAGAACTAAGTGTGTGTAAGTTCTGTATTGCTTTAAATATTGTTGGTGAAGAATCTGGTACGAAAACGCAGCAAGCGGACCCCACTAATTTACATACTCCACCTCGTTCAGCTAAAATGACATCTAATGCCATTCGATTTTGAAGTGCTACCAATCTTATCGCCTTTTGCTCTAAGGTCATATTGTAGAGTATGTCCGTGGTCCGGTTGATCGTTTTCTCCAACACCCTCGCTAATTCCCTAATGTTTTCTGAATTTGCTATTTGTCCCCAGAAGGGGACTACTGATTTGGCTATATCCCCGAACACTTGTCCGGGGGTATCTCCATCATTATCCCGTCGCGGGCGAGCCTTAGATACCTCTAAGGTACTGGCTATAAATACACCTGGTAACAATATCCCTAAATAACAAGTCCCCTGCCAATCCTTGGGCAACCAGGGAAAAGCTAAACTACCACAAACAAAATAAACGGGTCCCCCTACATACAAAGGCCTATTTTCCCCAGTCAAATTTACAATATTTACACAAGGCTCGAAATCTCCCATTGGCCTAGTGCCATTTCGTTGTACACAGAAAGGCACAGAATCAGGACTGTGATTTACAGAATAAGAAGGAGGCATGGCATCCTTATTGCCTATCGGAGCCATCTTGAAAGAAACTAGATTTTGAAAAGGAAAATAAAGTTTATCAGACGGCCTAATAGAAGCGATATTAGGTCTACTCCTATTTGCGAAAAGCGAGCATCCCAGGGGAGTTAATTCACGTCTTTCAAATTCATTCAAATTAGTCCCATCGAAGTTCCCTGAGATGCTATCATTCCATCGGCCAAAGAAGAGTGCTCTAAGAGAGGCATAGCAGGAAGTCGTTAGAGGTAAGGGATGTATATACCATCCCAGTCCCTTGTTCCCATGTTGTGGTAAGTGAGTGCAAATCCAACAGTTACTCCTATTAAAAATAGCATGCGTAGCATTCATCACTATCATCAAAGTGTTATTATGATATTTCTGTCTATGCCGAGAGTCCCTAGGGGACAGAGTGTGAAGGTGTACAGAGGGAGTCAAAACAGTCGGTACAATTTTGGTCGGTAACAGAGGCTTCAAAGGATAGATTTCTTCAAAGTACCAAAGTCCCACGGCAGCAGTTGCAAAACTAACAATAATCAAAACAAGAACACAACAGTACGTTTTCAGGGCCCAGGTACATTGTCCATTGTTCGATTTGGTCACCTCCTTATCTAATAGTTCAATACGAGGAGCAGCGGTGAAGGCGGCAGGCATCATGATTATCCCGATCGACGGCCCCAATGTTCGTTGCTGGCGGCACTTCGGCCGCGCGACTTCTTAGTCCTTCCCAACCCTAGCCAACAGAACCCTCCTTTTCTTTGTTCGAAAAGGGTAAAGACAATAGTACTTCAATCACTCTTTTTCTTCCAGATGCACGTCACTCGTGCGGCGATTCTATTTTCGTGGTCGAAGGTTGTACCTGATGGTACCCAAGTTCGTTGAATCCAAAAGCAAAGTATCGTCGCTCCCTGATGGGAGCGTCGCATCGGAGGCGACGGAAGTCGCAGAACTTGAAACAAGAGTTTCCGGAAGTGATTGATCAAGAGAGTGCGGAGACAGAATGGACGGCTCCCCAAGCTCCTCGGGCTCAGAGAATTTCTCCGACGCACTCACAGCGCTGCCTGCTACTCCGAGATCAGAGATCGCGCATCAGCGAGGGGTTCTGTTTCTTCTGTAACGTGTGGCGTCGGGTGAGGGATCTTCTTAACATGCGTTGCATGTACCCAGTTCTTCTTTCCTGCCACCCGCACTGCCGTCCTGGTGACCAATAAAACCTGGTAGGGTCCCCGCCAGCGAGGCGCGAGACAGGAAGACCTTTCGTAGGCCTTTACCAGGACCCAGCTGCCGGGCAATATATCGTGTCCTGGGCCCGTAAACCGTACAGGTAAGGCGGCATTCACCTGGTGGTAAATGAAATACAGGTTTTTAGTCAATTGATTACAATAATCTATGAGCAATACATTCTCCACATCCCTCAGGGCTTTAGGTTTAGGAAGACCCCAAATATTAGCAGGCCTTCCCATTACTACCTCGAATGGAGAGAGCCCAGTTCTAGTCTGGGGTGTGGTGCGCATAGCTAACAACACAATAGGTAAAGCATCTGGCCATTTTAATTTAGTGTCGGCACATGTTTTTGCAAGTTTGTTTTTCAAAATACCGTTGTGTCTTTCTACCAACCCCGCACTTTGAGGGTGCCTAGCTGAATGAAAACGTTTCTCAATCCCTAAGGCAACACATATTTGCAACATTACGGCTGCGATGAAGTGGGGGCCATTATCCGACCAGATTATCCTCGGGAGCCCAAATCGAGGAAAATAGTCCTTTACCAAGATCTTTGCGGTAGTCATGGCGGTATCATCTTTGACGGGGAAAGCCTCGACCCATTTGCTAAAAGCACAAATGATAACAAGAACATATTTCAAGTTATTACATCGCTCCATTTCAATAAAATCAAGGTGAATGGTTTCAAAGGGGACAGAGGGGGGCCCGAAACTTCCCCTTGGAGTCACTGTCCCTTTACCCACATTGTGCTGCAGGCAAATCATACAATTCTGAACATATCTCTTTGCAGTTTCCAAAATTTTATCATTCACCCAGACCTGCTGTAATATCTTCGCAATTTGCTGGGCACACACATGTGTTGGACCGTGTGCCATCGTGACCATTGCTAACACATAAGAATCAGGGAGCAACCATTTCCCGTCAGATGCGTCCACCCAACACCCTTCGTCATCCAATTTCCCCATGCCTTCAGCCCATTTCCTAGATTCTTCAACCGAGGCATCAGTCTGAATATCTCGCACAGATCCAATGCCTTCATCTATTACACAAACATCTCTCACTTCCCTCGAGGTATACATGTCTGTGCTAAGGTCTGTGGCTGTTTGTCTAGCTATCGAATCTGCAAAAGCATTTCCTCTGCCCACATCGTCTATGACCTTGCGATGCGCTGCACATTTCATGATCACTAATTGTTCAGGGAGTGAGAGCGCTGAAAGTAGTTGTACTATTAAGGGACCATGCTGAATCTTGGTCCCGTGTGAGGTTAGGAACCCTCTTTCCGACCACAGTTTTCCGAAGTTGTGAGCCACCCCAAAGGCGTACTGACTATCCGTATAAATGTTAACTCTATGCCCTTGGGAGAGCTCACAAGCACGGGTCAATGCTATAATCTCCGCGGCCTGCGCGGAGTTATGCGGAATCCTTTTAGTTTCTACAACTTTGTTCAAAGTAGTAACTGCATAAGCAGCTGTAGATGTGCCATTCGGAAGTTTAAAGCAGGAGCCATCACAAAACAGCTCCCCTTCCGCATTCTCCAAAGGAGTATCTGAGAGGTCTATTCTGCCCTTTGTTTCTTGTTCGGTGGCATACAGGCAGTCATGTGATTCGTCATCGCCGCAAGCAGTAGTTTGCGGGAGAGGCAAAAGTTCAGCCGGATTGAGAACACAACACCTTTTAATTTGGATATGAGGAGCAAATAGAACTAATTCGTACCTGGTCAACCGGGCAGAAGTAAGGTGTTGTGTTTGAGTTTTATTCAATAGAATATCGACAGAGTGAGGCACCATCAAAATTAAATCGTGGCCTAAGACCATCCCCTCACTCTGTTTTACAGACGCAGCGGCAGCAGCAACAGCGCGCATACATCGCGGCAAAGCGCATGCAACAGGATCGAGGGCGGAGGAATAATAGCCGCACGGCCTATTCTTCCCTCCATGTTCCTGTGTTAACACAGACAAAGCACATCCATTACATTCATGCACAAACAACACAAAGGCCTTATCGTAATTTGGTGTACCCAGAACCGATGCTGAACACAGCGCGGCTTTGAGAAGCTCAAATGATCGTTGATGTTCCGATTCCCATGGCAGTGGCAGAGAAATGCCCTTCTTCGTCAAAGCCAACATCGGTTTTACCACTAGGGCAAAGTTCGGGATCCACAGTCTACAGTAGGATGCCATCCCTATCAGGGCTCTGACTTCCTTCTGTGTTTTTGGGACAGACATGCCAGAAATGTGTTTTATTCGTTCAGGTGTCAATCTTCTCCCCTCCTTTGACAGGAGGTAGCCTAAATAGGCAACCTCCTGGCAACAATATTGAAATTTCTTAAGTGAAGCTTTGTGACCATTTTCAGCTAAATGAACGAGCAACAATATAGTGCCTTCTTTACAAGCTTTCTCAGAGTCTGCAGCCAGGAGCAAATCATCTACATATTGAAGCAGCGTGCAAGTAGGTGGCAATTCAAGGGTGTCGAGCTGCTCTTTTAAGGCTCTACTATAGATACTAGGACTTTCAGTATACCCTTGAGGTGCCCTTGTGAATGTAAACGAGCGTCCCCCCAAGGTGAATGCGAACAAATACCTGCTCTCCTCATGTATCGGAATACTAAAGAAGGCGTTTTCCAAATCTACTACACTAAAGTGTGTAGCCGTAGCAGGGATCATTGTTAAAATCGTTGTTACATCAGGCACGATTGGAAATTGTGGGGCTACTACCCGGTTAATAGCACGAAGATCTATTATAAACCGGTACGGAATTACATTGTCGCCTTTCTTATATACCGGCAAGATCGGACTATTACATAAGCTACCTGTAATCTCTTCGATCACTCCACGATGTACAAAATCGGAGACAATGCATTTCAGAGCGCGCTCACCTTCAACTGAAATTTTATATTGCGGAATGCGCGGTAGCTTAACCCCATGTTTCAATACTATCTTAACAGGGTCGATGTGCAATATCCCGACATCATTGTCGTCTATTGCCCACAAACATTCTGGGACAATGTCAAATTCGGGAGGTAAAGGTCGGGTCAAGTATTGGGAGTTAAAGGGTTGCTGTGGTGAAACTGTTAATCTTATTCCGTCAGGGGAACAATGAATCACTGCATTCAGTTTCTTCAACAAATTCAACCCCAGCAAATTTTCTCCACAGTTTGAAGTAAGAAGAAAAGGGCACTGGTCTGTAAAAGGACCCAAAGAAACGGATACCGGCGCAGAAACCGGACAAACAGTTGGTATACCAGAGAACCCTATAGAGACGTTTGTTTGCCCTGACAGTGGGATGTTTGGAACCCTCGAATGGTCGATGGAGCACTTTTGTGCTCCAGTGTCGATCAAGAACTGATGTTTCCTATTTCCCACCGATAATTCAACATAGGGGCCCTTCTGAATAACGGGAATAGGTAAAGGTTCCAAACACTGCTTCGGGCAATCCTAATAAGGCAGAACTTCATTAAAGGGAAGTTCTTCAGAAAGATAGGCAGCGGAAGGGTGATCAAATATATTTCTCGAGTCCATACTCGGAGTCTGATTTTCCCGTGAAAAAGGTTGCTGGGGATCTTGTAGAAGCTGACCCCTATCAGGGCCCCCTGCTCCAGGGCGGCCCCGCGGTCGCCTACCCATACCTCCGAATGTGCCTCCTGACCTCTGACGGAGGGCAGGGCACTGTGCTCGCCAGTGACCTTCCTGGCGGCAATAAGCACACTGATTAATATTTATAGAACTTGGAGGAGTATTTCCTCTTGGAATGTACTGACCTCTAGTTTGTGTCGTACCTCCTCTGGGGTTTCTGACAATTTGCTGCAACAATACCTTAGTCTTTAGGTCACCCCTTCTTTTTTCGATTTTCTCTTTTTCATTATTGACCCGATTCTCGTAATACTGAGCCATATGCAAAACCTCTGACTGAGATTTTGCCTGCCAAGCGCTCTCGGAGGACATAATTTGTGACTGGATGTCGGGCAACAATCCACGCACAAATTTGTCCACAAACAACCTCTTCCCCGACTCTGTTCCCAAATCCTGTCCACTGAAGTCGGAGAACACTTGTTCGAATCTATTAAAAAATTCAGTAGTACCTTCAGTTTTTCCTTGGACGCAGGCCGTAAGCTTGTCCCAAATAATCCTTTTTTCTGGAATTATAGTTTTTAATTTGGCAACTATTCTATCGGGTAAAGTGAGTATTACCTGGGGTGGTTTCTCACCAGCTGGTCGTTCCCCATCTATTCTAGTCAGATTTACCCATGTATCCCCTAACCCCGGCACATCATCTACTGTCCGTACCTGTTTCCATACATCAACTGGCAAGAGCACTGGAAACAATAAATCCATGTCACTTAAGGTGAACACAGAAGACTGCAAAACAGATTCGATTTCTTTATAAAACCCTGTCGGGTTCTTCCTAATATCAGGGACTGATTGTCTAATCGTGTTCACTTCCTGTCGAGAGAACGGGACGTGAACAAACTGTGATACGTAATGTGCAGGGATATCCACCGCGGCAGTACCAGCCGCCGCGTTGGCGGGGATTTCTACTTTTGGGACAAGGGTCGGAGGGACCTCTCTCATAGGCAACTGAGATATAGGGACCTCCGACCGCTTACTAAGTAATAAGGCCAAATCGAGCGCTAAAGCAGCTGTAGAAGTGTCGGGCGAAAAAGCTCTTTTACAAATACCTAATAACTCTGTGGGGCAACCAACCTTCTTCCTTATACATTCCTCCTGTAAGTGCTGTACCATCACTTGAATTACCTTCCTTTGCATCTCTACCGTGCATTGACTATATGTGGTTCCCAGTCAAATGGTCGAAAATATTTGGTCGACAGGACAATTGGTCGACACCATTTGGTCGAATGCCAAATGGTCGAATTTTTTTTTTTTTGCTTTTTTACCCTTTTTTTTTTTTTTTGGGGGGTCCCCCCCCAACCCCCTTTTTTTTCTTTTTATTTTTTTTCCCCACACGAAAACCCACAAAACACATATATAAAAAAAAAAAAAAAATTCGACCATTTGGCATTCGACCAAATGGTGTCGACCAAATTGCAGTCGACCAAATTGCAGTCGACCATTTGACTGGACACCACTATATGTGTCATATACCTCATCTGGCGGTATCGATGAATCCGAGATCCACCGGATCGCATCTCTGGTACAAATCCGTACTTCCTCAGGTGCTGATCTTCGGCACGAAAGGAACCGTTTCTGCACATATATCCTATCGTCTTCATCATCCTCATTTTGTAACTTTTCAAAATCCCTTCTAAACTCAAACAACCTATCAACATGTCCATATACCTTCTGCTCTGTATCCCTCGAGAGTGCCAAAGCGTTCAGATCTCTCACCCCTTGTGGGAGATCCGAAGACTGCAATCTACCCCACATTACACCTAAGTGAATCCCCAGTCCTTCAATAAAAACGTTTTTCTCGGGAAAATCATGCAAATTAGATAATGTTGAAAATACATCAGTTTGATCGCCTTTTTCCATGCAATGTTTAGCCCAAGCAAATAGTTCCTTTTTCCTGCCCGCAGGAACAGTACTACGAGTCACAATTTTCGACCCTGCACCGAGATCTGATTTAGTGAACACGGGACTCCCCGGAATCGGAGGTGTAGGTGAACCTAACAAGGGTGCAGGGGAAAGAGGTAATGTAATAGACGAAACAGACGGAGGAGCGACAACCAAAGAACTAGGGGCAGTAGGCTGCGCAAGAGGAGTAGCGACAGGAGCAATAGCAGGAACGGGCAAAGTGCCCACAACGGGAGCATACGGAGGTGGCGCTGAAGAATCAGGCCTCCGTTCGTTTAATATTTTCTCAATAAACTCCTCGGAAACATGGAAATCTTTAGAGGGGTAAATTTTCTGGACTCCGAGCGAGAAAGCTCTGTCCATTTTCTGGGTTTCTTCTAATCGCTTTTCCTTGTCATATAACAATGCCTTTTCGGCATTCGTTTTATGACGACGTGCATGTTTATCCCTACTTTTAAGCTGCTGTAATGCTTCCTTTTTCCAATTTTGTAACACATCAAAAGCTGCTGGTCTAGCCTTTTTCTTAAGCAAGATCGACTCTAAGTATTCAATACGGGGGATCTCAAAACTACCATTGATTGGCCACTGAAATTCGGAGGCATTTCTGGTCTGTCTGTGCCAAATGTCATTAAATACAATACTACCAATGCCATACTTACAGTACATAGTACACGCCGGCGACCCCTCCTGTGATGCCGGACGGCTAAATTCCAAAGATTGTCGATCGCTACGGAACAGAGCCCTGAAACAGCTAGACAATTTCCCAGGCATTTCTCAAAGAATTGGTGTTACCTGGTCCAATAATTGTGTCTGCAGATACAATACGCCAAATTCAAATTGTCAGGGTTAAATTAAGAGCCGGGTCACGGCTGCACCTGACCAAACCTAAGGAGGACCGTACGGTTTACAAAGGACTTCAACTAACGAATTTTACCTGCGTTCGGTGGTTTCGGCAAATCTGCCCGCCTCGGAATTGGACCCTCGTCAAGATGCCGTGTCAGACCGCACGACTATCGCCCAAGGATCGGATCGTGCAGCGCTGCCGAGGTATCGCGTCTCGATCGGTCGGGCCCGCAGAATCACACCGTCCGATCCCAATTCGATAGTCTGCGTCAACCTTCAATGATCCGGCATCAATCTTGAGGGTCCCTATTCGGGCGCCAACTGTGGAAACAGAGAAATTGATATGAGGCCGGGAAGCCCAAAAGGAAACACACCAACACAGGTTACAAAGGACCATACAAAGCGCTTTATTTCAAAGTTTCAAAGTTACCAAAGTTTACCAAAGTCAATTGACATGCGAATAGCTATTCGGCCCTCTGACTTACACACGAACCTTCAACGTTAGGTTCGCACTGAAAGTGGGAGAGACCGAACATCGGGATGCTCGGGTTTTTATACATTTTGTACTGTATTGGCCAGCCCTCTTGCAAGTTAACCATTCTTGGAACCATGGCTAGGGTTTGTAGCCAGGTCGAACATACAATTTACATATATTAGATGAGTTCCGCTGATACGGTTACATATTTACACATAGGTTAAAGAGAGGACAGGGTTTTAGTTCATGACCCTAACAAGTAGCCTGCGGACATACTATTCATTCACGTGTGCGGAGGTCACCATGGCCGAAGTCTTACTCGAAATGTCATTCAGCCTCCATTTTGTGATTCGGGGTGACTTCCACACTGCAAGAGTACCTAAAATGGCGGCTAGATCCAAGATGGCGGCTTACACGATACATTAAGGTCAAGACCTTGCCGCGGAACCTATGTACATAGTATTCAATTTAGACAGCTTGGCGTAGGCCAACATACATTTAAACAATGCGATTGGGGTCACAATATTATATCGATTTCCACAGGACGAGCTCTGCCTATCCCGGCTGGGTTGACAAATTACTGAGTCCATTGTCTGTTTTTCATACAATGTAGCCAGTCTTCGTTTGGCTGATTGTATAAGTCCTTTCTCAATCTTCATGCCTCTGCGGGGGCATCTTGTACCAGTAACTTTACAACTAGTGATCTTCATGTTTCCCATGCTCTTCTGCATCGTGGTACTTTCGGTCACACTGAGGTCTTCTGCAGTATAACAGTACATGGGGTCTACCGTCTACAAAGAGGTTAGCATAGGAGAGGCTAGCGTAAGTTGGGATGTGATGGTGTTTACTGTGCTGTACCCCAGGTGGTCGTCCATGTTCCCAGGACGGGAGTTCCTCCCCATGAGATCCTCCCTCATTAAACCACATCTAGGTCAACCTTTGGGTAACAGCCACACCTCTGTAGCCTCATGGGAAAGGGTTACCACCTGGGGAGAAGAGACACCTGTCGAATCATCACAACACACTGTGACAGAAATTAGCAATGGGGGGCTGAGAAAACACCCTGCAATACTGACAGTGTGACTGGAAAGAGACATGGGGATTGTGGAGAGCTGTGTGAGAGGGGAACTGAGACCCTGCAATACTGCAATACTGACACAGTGAGACTGGATGGAGTAATGGGGACTGAGGAGAGCTGTGTGAGAGGGGAACAGAGAACCTGCAATACTGACACAATGTGACTGGAAAGTAATGGGGGCTCGGTAGAGCTGTTTGCGGGGGGGAATGGAGAACCTGCAATTACTGACACAATGTGACTGGAAAGAGAAAGGGGGGCGGTTGTGAGCTGTTTGAGGGGGGAGCTGAGAACCTGCAATTACTGACACAATGTGACTGGAAAGAGAAAGGGGGGCTGTTGTGAGCTGTTTGATGGGGGGATAGAGATCCTTCAATACTGACAAGATATGTGATTGAGGGAGAGGATGGCATCGTGGGAACAGGTTTTTTGCCATTAAAAAGGACGAAAGGTGTGATTCCTCCCTCTGAGGTTTTGAAACAGGGATTTGCCCCCACTCCTCGGTCGCGGGCCCCAAATATGTTTGCATCCGACGTTCATTTACGGCTTCTCCAATCTGCCCTAAATCATGATCTAAATAAATCTCCAGCTTCAGAAAATCAAGAGTGTGATTTAACAACCCGGGATTCCCCCTATGATGTGCCGGATGCGATAATGCTGGCTGGGGTTCAAGCTGTAGGTCTGGCTTTGGAGCCCGGTGTCGGCGAGGAGACCTTTGAACCCTCCAGATCATGCTTACAATGCCACGGTAGCAATTACTGCAAGTCCCATGTTACATTTTGCATTAATCACTCTGGTAAAGCTGTACGAATCGTTATACACAAAATGTAACGACCATGTGTCGCTTCTAAGGATGATAAATTGGAAAGTTGCATTCATTCAATTAATCAGGAAGTGCATACTTGACCTGGGGGCGATGACTTGGTATATACGTGAATTCCTGTTAGGCAGAATGATATGAAGTACCCTTTGGGAACACTACACACAATTAAGACTACAAGTGTCAGTACGATTTCACCTTTGGTACAAGCCTCTACTACACAGTAATGTTGTAGCAGTGGCTGAGCAGCCAGACTTATCACAAGAGTAAAGTGAGCAGTACAATAGGTTACACAGAGGACTAGCAATCACAGTGATTCAAACAAACACTTAGTCAAGGTTTCTTGGTAAAAGAATATACATTTATTTACACAGTCATTTGGAAAACATTCCACTAGTAAGAGCAACTCAATATCACAATCTAATACACTACAATACACAACCAATCAGTTCCTGAACAAGTTCAACTCCCCTGAAGTGGGAGCAAAATGGCACTTCAATTACTTTAAAAAGGGGTAAAAAGACAAGGTTATAAGAATCAAAAGCACTCATACTTTCAGAGGTAGGGCAAATAGTATGAGATCACTACAACCAGCAATTCAATAGGGCTGGGCCAAAGTCAATGGTTCAGTGTCTTGTATAGGATAGCTTAGTTCTGGTAGTAAACGGTTAAGTCTTTGCCACGGTTCTTAGAAGAATTTGGTCAGGCAAAAAGTTATACAGTGGTTTAGGGAAGGACAAGCCTTCAAAGTCGGGAAAGTTTCACAAACCTCCACCCCTGCCGAACGGAGTTCTGCACCGCACTTGCACAGTACCTTGTAAGTGAAGAAAAGCTGTAGCTGAGGCAGTTGTTCCTGGCAGTTACTGCAGATCTAGCTGTTCCTGAGCTTCAGTCGTGGGGACAAGAAGGAGGACGTTGGGAGGTTCCTGCTCTGCCCATTGAAGAGGCCACAAGTACTGGTATCCTTCCCACTGGCTATCCGGTTTTCAACAGCACTCAGGAGAAAATTCAACCAGTATGGGGATGGTGTCCAGGCGGGTTATGAGTTGGTTGTTCCCACCAAACTCAAGGGAAGAAGTTAACCTTGAAGGGCTTCTCTGTCGATGGAGTTTCAGGCAATTTGGACCTGCAGCAGGGCTTCACCGGTGGACCAGGAGTTGCAGCAGTCCTCTCCCTTCAGCTCGTCTTTGGTTCTTTCGTTCCAGTGCTCTACTCTGCTTTTCAAGTCCCAGAGACCTGCTTTTAAACAGTTTTCCCCCATTCATTCCAGCCTAGATATCACTCACACAGCAGGGTGGATGTCCTTGCCAGACAACCAGCCACCAATCACACCAGAGTGCATTCAGGTCTCCTAGGAGACTAAGCACAGGGATTTTCAGGCACCTCCCTCACATCCTGTCCACCCCAGACACTCAGGCGCCAGAGGAGGGCTTCAGCACTGAAACCCGCCAAAGGCCAATGAACAAAGGGACCAAACTTGGTTTGGCGCGCAGAGACAAACACAAGAAGGACCTTTCCAAAGAGAAATGGTGAAAAAAGTTGACTGAGGTCTGTTTTTACAGATAGGTCTTGGGTGCCATATTGAAAAACATGGCTGACCCGATTTTTAGCTACCGGTGTTCGGGGAAAATTATGGTAGTTTGTTTAAAACCACTGCCACCAGCCATTTAAAGTAGGAAAAGGTAACATTTGACTGTTACATGAGTGTTTCGACTCAGTGAATGCTAGGCAACCCCTCCAGCACTCTATAGGAAGATAGTGTGTGCTGGGTCTGTAAATTTAAAAAGACTAGTAAAGTCAATTTAACTTTACATGCTCTGGGGGACAGTAGTCAGTCCCAGAGAAGGTATTTAAACCTTGGGGAGAATGGAAGACACCCTTGGTCCGTTGCACTGGGGGTGCTGTGTGGCACACAGGAAAAAGATGACGCCTATGGAGTTGTTTTAAAACTCCATATCCAAAGAACACAAAAGTAAAACACACATCGAAATACATGAAAGAGTGGGAAAAAAAGGCTCACACTCTTTCCAGGTAGAAATTAAAATTGCTGGGGGTCTCAAAAGGAAAGGGAAATTAGCACATTCTTGAGAATTCTCCCTAACAATTCCTGAATCCTAATGTGCGTAGGGAGTGCTGGCACCTAAATCTACCAGTGCATACCTGACCTGGGGGCGCTGCCTTGGTATATACGTGAATTCCCAGATCCTAATATGTGTAGGGAGCGCTGGCACCTGAATCTACCAGTGCATACCTGACCTGGGGGCGCTGCCCTGGTATATACGTGAATTCCCGAATCCTAATGTGCGTAGGGAGCGCTGGCACCTGAATCTACCAGTGCATACCTGACAAGGGGGAGCTGCCTGGGTATATATGTGAATTCCCGAATCCTAATGAGTGTAGGGAGCGCTGGCACCTGAATCTACCAGTGCATACCTGACATGGGGGAGCTGCCTGGGTGTATATGTGAATTCCCGAATCCTAATGTGCGTAGGGAGCGCTGGCACCTGAATCTACCAGTGCATACCTGACCTGGGGGTGCTGCCTTGGTATATATGTGAATTCCTGAATCCTAATGTGCGTAGGGAGCACAGGCACCTGAATCTACCAGTGCACGCCTGACCTGAGGGCGCTGCCTTGGTATATACGTGAATTCCCAAATCCTAATGTGCATAGGGAGTGCTGGCACCTGAATCTACCAGTGCACACCTGACCTGGGGGCATTGCCTTGGTATATACGTGAATTCCAGAATCCTAATGTTCGTAGGGAGCGCTGGCACCTGAATCTTACCAGTGTATACCTGACCTGGGGGCGCTGCCTTGGTATATACGTGAATTCCCGAATCCTAATGTGCCTGGGAGCGCTGGCACCTGAATCTACCAGTGCATACCTGACCTGGGGGCGCTGCCTTGGAATATACGTGAATTCCCAGATCCTAATGTGCGTAGGGAGTGCTGGCACCTGAATCTACCAGTGCATACCTGACCTGGGGGCGCTGCCTTGGTATATACGTGAATTCCCAGATCCTAATGTGCGTACGGAGCGCTGGCACCTGAATCTACCAGTGCACGCCTGACCTGGGGGTGCTGCCTTGGTATATATGTGAATTCCCGAATCCTAATGTATGTAGGGAGCGCTGGCACCTGAATCTACCAGTGCACGCCTGACCTGGGGGTGCTGCCTTGGTATATATGTGAATTCCCGAATCCTAATGTATGTAGGGAGCGCTGGCACCTGAATCTACTAGTGCATACCTGATCTGGGGGCGCTGCCTTGGTATATACGTGAATTCCCAGATCCTAATGTGCGTAGGGAGCGCTGGCACCTGAATCTACCAGTGCATACCTGACCTGGGGGCATTGCCTTGGTATATACGTGAATTCCCGAATCCTAATGTGCCTGGGAGCGCTGGTACTTGAATCTACCAGTGCATACCTGACCTGGGGGTGCTGCCTTGGTATATATGTGAATTCCCGAATCCTAATGTATGTAGGGAGCGCTGGCACCTGAATCTACTAGTGCATACCTGATCTGGGGGCGCTGCCTTGGTATATACGTGAATTCCCAGATCCTAATGTGCGTAGGGAGCGCTGGCACCTGAATCTACCAGTGCATACCTGACCTGGGGGCATTGCCTTGGTATATACGTGAATTCCCGAATCCTAATGTGCCTGGGAGCGCTGGTACTTGAATCTACCAGTGCATACCTGACCTGGGGGTGCTGCCTTGGTATATACGTGAATTCCCAGATCCTAATGTGCGTAGGAGCGCTGGCACCTGAATCTACCAGTGCACACCTGACCTGGGGGCGCTGCCTGGGTATATACGTGAACTCCTGAATCCTAATGTGCGTAGGGAGTGCTGGCACCTGAATCTACCAGTGCATACCTGACCTGGGGGCGCTGCCTTGGTATAGACTTGAACTCCTGAATCCTAATGTGCGTAGGGAGTGCTGGCACCTGAATCTACCAGTGCATACCTGACCTGGGGGCGCTGCCTTGGTATATATGTGAATTCCCGAATCCTAATGTGGGTAGGGAGCGCTGGTACCTGAATCTACCAGTGCATACCTGACCTGGGGGTGCTGCCTTGGTATATACGTGAATTCCCAGATCCTAATGTGCGTACGGAGCGCTGGCACCTGAATCTACCAGTGCACGCCTGACCTGGGGGTGCTGCCTTGGTATATACGTGAATTCCCGAATCCTAATGTATGTAGGGAGCGCTGGCACCTGAATCTACCAGTGCACGCCTGACCTGGGGGTGCTGCATTGGTATATATGTGAATTCCCGAATCCTAATGTATGTAGGGAGCGCTGGCACCTGAATCTACCGGTGCATACCTCACCTGGGGGCACTGCCTTTGTATATATGTGAATTCCCGAATCCTAATGTATGTAGGGAGCGCTGGCACCTGAATCTACCGGTGCATACCTGACCTGGGGGCGCTGCCTTGGTATATACGTGAATTCCCAGATCCTAATGTGCGTAGGGAGCGCTGGCACCTGAATCTACCAGTGCATACCTGACCTGGGGGCACTGCCTTGGTATATACGTGAATTCCCAGATCCTAATGTGCGTAGGGAGCGCTGGCACCTGAATCTACCAGTGCATACCTGACCTGGGGGCATTGCCTTGGTATATATACGTGAATTCCCGAATCCTAATGTGCCTGGGAGTGCTGGTACTTGAATCTACCAGTGCATACCTGACCCGGGGGCGCTGCCTTGGTATATACGTGAATTCCCAGATCCTAATGTGCGTACGGAGCGCTGGCACCTGAATCTACCAGTGCACACCTGACCTGGGGGCGCTGCCTGGGTATATACGTGAATTCCCGAATCCTAATGTGCGTAGGGAGTGCTGGCACCTGAATCTACCAGTGCATACCTGACCTGGGGGCGCTGCCTTGGTATATACGTGAATTCCCGAATCCTAATGTGCGTAGGGAGCGCTGGCACCTGAATCTACCAGTGCATACCTGACCTGGGGCGCTGCCTTGGTATATACATGAATTCCTGAATCCTAATGTGCGTAGGAAGCGCTGGCACCTGAATCTACCAGTGCACACCTGACCTGGGGGCATTGCCTTGGTATATACGTGAATTCCCGAATCCTAATGTGCGTAGGGAGCGCTGGCACCTGAATCTACCAGTGCATACCTGACCTGGGGGCATTGCCTTGGTATATACGTGAATTCCCGAATCCTAATGTGCGTAGGGAGCGCTGGCACCTGAATCTACCAGTGCATACCTGACCTGGGGGCATTGCCTTGGTATATACGTGAATTCCCGAATCCTAATGTGCGTAGGGAGCGCTGGCACCTGAATCTACCAGTGCACACCTGACCTGGGGGCACTGCCATGGTATATACGTGACTTCCTGAATCCTAATGTATGTAGGGAGCGCTGGGACCTGAATCTACCAGTGCATACCTGACCTGGGGGCGTTGCCTTGGTATATACATTAATTCCTGAATCCTAATGTGCATGTGCGTAGGGAGTACCTTGGGGTAACATTATTAATATGGGGTGCTTTAGAAATGCAAATGGAAGACGTGGTAGAACTTGTCGGTTGTGCGATATAAGATGATCTTGGGGAGTGCGCCTAGTATAGAAGTGAACAATGGATGGAATATTGTAGCACTACAGCAATCGTTATTGATCCTAGAACTATCGGGAAGAGGTTGCTGGGAAATGGTACTTTTTCCACCCCCGTGTGCAGGGCTCTGTACCCTTCTGAGTATTGATTATCAAACAAATGAGAGACTTGAACCTGCAACCTTGCTACTGGTAAAACGCCTGTCCATCACCATTCAACTACTGGGACTCCCAATGAGAAACCTGGTCTGACCAATAGCGGATTAGGCTCTCCGCCGGAACATCATTATGCAAAGGCAATGGCAAACAACACAAATAAACAACTATGGACCATGGGGCAGCCCCTCATGGCCTTCACAACTCTCCCTCAAATAAACCGCTCTGGACCATGGGGCAGCCCCTCATGGCCTTCACAACTCTCCCTCAAATAATCCGCTCTGGACCATGGGGCAGCCCCTCCACAACTCTCCCTCAAATAAACTGCTCTGGACCATGGGGCATTCCCTCATGACCCCCACAACTCTCCCTCAAATAAACCGCTCTGGACCATGGGGCAGCCCCTCATGATCCTCACAACTCTGCCTCAAATAAATCTCTCTGGACCATGGGGCAGCCCCTCATGGCCACCACAACTCTCCCTCAAATAAACCGATCTGGACCATGGAGCAGCCCCTCATGGCCCCTACAACTCTCCCTCAAATAAACTGCTCTGGAGCATGGGGCAGCCCCTCATAGCCTCCACAACTCTCCCTCATATAAACTGCTCTGGACCATGGGGCAGCCCCTCATGGCCACCACAACTCTCCCTCAAATAAACCGCTCTGGACCATGGGGCAGCCCCTCATGATCCCCACAACTCTCCCTCAAATAAATCTCTCTGGACCATGGGGCAGCCCCTCATGGCCACCATAACTCTCCCTCAAATAAACCGCTCTGGACCATGGGCCAGCCCCTAATGGCCCCCACAACTCACCCTCAAATAAACTGCTCTGGACCATGGGGCAGCCCGTCATGCCCCCCACAACTCTCCCTCATATAAACCGCTCTGGACCATGGGGAAGCCCCTCATGGCCCCCACAACTCTCCCTCAAATAAACCGCTCTGGACCATGGGGCAGCCCCTCATGGCCTCCACAACTCACCCTCAAATAATCTGCTCTGGACCATGGGGCAGCCCCTCCACAACTCTCCCTCAAATAAACCGCTCTGGACCATGGGGCAGCCCCTCATGACCCCCACAACTCTCCCTCAAATAAACTGCTCTGGACCATGGGGCAGCCCCTCATGACCCCCACAACTATCCCTCAAATAAACCGCTCTGGACCATGGGGCAGCCCCTAATGACCCTCACAACTCTCCCTCAAATAAACCACTCTGGACCATGGGGCAGCCCCTCATGGCCTCCACAACCCCCCCTCAAATAAACCGCTCTGGACCATGGGGCAGCCCCTCATGGCCTCCACAACTCACCCTCAAATAATCCGCTCTGGACCATGGGGCAGCCCCTCCACAACTCTCCTTCAAATAAATCGCTCTGGACCATGGGGCAGCCCCTCATGACCCCGACAACTCTCCCTCAAATAAACCGCTCTGGACCATGGGGCAGGCCCTCATAATCCCCACTACTCTCCCTCAAATAAATCTCTCTGGACCATGGGGCAGCCCCTCATGGCCACCACAACTCTCCCTCAAATAAACCGCTCTGGACCATGGGGCAGCCCCTAATGGCCCCCACAACTCTCCCTCAAATAAACCGCTCTGGACCATGGGGCAGCCCCTTATAGCCACCACAACTCTCCCTGAAATAAACCGCTCTGGACCATGGGGCAGCCCCTAATGGCCTCCACAACTCTCCCTCAAATAAACCGCTCTGGACCATGGGGCAGCCCCTCCACAACTCTCCCTCAAATAAACCGCTCTGGACCATGGGGCAGCCCCTCATGGCCCCCACAACTCTCCCTCAAATAAACCGCTCTGGACCATGGGGCAGCCCCTCATGATCCCCACAACTATCCCTCAAATAAATCTCTCTGGACCATGGGGCATCCCCTAATGGCCCCCACAACTCACCCTCAAATAAACTTTCTGGAGCATGGGGTAGCCCGTCATGCCCCCCACAACTCTCCCTCAAATAAACCGCTCTGGACCATGGGGCAGCCCCTCATGGCCCCCACAACTCTCCCTGAAATAAACCGCTCTGGACCATGGGGCAGCCCCTCATGGCCTCCACAACTCTCCCTCAAATAAACCGCTCTGGACCATGGGGCAGCCCCTCATGGCCCCCACAACTCTGCCTCTCGTAATCCATATATTCCAGATTACAAGGCACTGTGGTGGATAGTTTCCAGGCGACACTCCCGCCCTGTGGAATCCCCCCCCCCTGCTTCCAGGAGGCTTATTAACACCCCGCTGCACTCTAGGATAGCGGGTAAGAAGTTACTCTTCCCACAGAAGGTTATAAATGCCGTTAGGTGGTGTCTGTTGGTTAGGGCCTTGAAGCTGTCTCTGCATGACTCTGGGCTCTGCAAGACCCTTTACCAAAACTAAATATGTCTGGGTTGTGGGTGGATGAGAATAGTGGAGGAACCGTAGATTCTTAATGTTTCAAATATGCTGCCTTTCTAAGCAATTTGCAGTATGGAAAATAAATAATGAATTGGTGTCCATTAAAGATAGTCTGTTGCAGTATCATTACAGTGAAGAATATTCATTGTAAAATGTGACCGAGCTCCGGGGGGTGCAGAGGGGGGATCAGCTCTGCTTTATCTCTTTACATCTTTCTTCTGCAGCCTGCTAGCTGCTCTCTCACTGATTCCTGTTGTGAAGATCTTCTCTCCGTTCTCAACCAAAAGCCATCTCTCCAAGAGCTCCGCGCAAGATACAATGACTGGACAGCGACTGCACATGGGTAGCTGCGCGAAGCAGCACAGAGGTCAGGCTGCAGAGTGTTAACTCACTGATAAGAAGCTTCTCGACTCTTCATGTGGAAGGATTAAGTCATTCATGGTAACATCGAATCATTTCTTGGGCATTTACAGGTCCCAGTCCTAAATGCACGAGCAAGCACACTCCTTAAAGGAATGCTTAATCTAAGCATCTCCCTCTGTCACAAACACCAGTGTTTGCAAAGCCAGAGCAGGGCGAGTATAGGGCAAGAAAACTAGAAAGAGGTGGCCCCTGACAGCTGATTGGCCAATGCCGGTCACATGTATAACGCTGATTATCCAGCGCTCTCTGCACAAGGAGTAACAGTGAATATTGTTCAAGCTTTAGGCAGCACAAAAACAATGGGGTGCTGTTTGCAGACCCCCAAGTGAATGTCTATTAAGCAGGTTTCAATGTTTAGCAGCAGCTGAATGAGCGCTTATGAAGCAGTAGTTCCAGAAATGCCTGCATTGCTCTTGAGAAAGTGTTCAGCAAGTCCCAGAAATGTTAATTTTATTCTGAGAAGTAAATGCTGTTGGAGAGAATCTCTCCAGGGTCTGTGTTCAGTGCTGGTTAAATACCTCCCTGCTAGAGCCTTTCGGTCTTCTAGCTCCAACTCTCTGCAGATCAGATGCTTTTCTAAGCAGAGAGTGGGGAGTAGATTGCTCTCTTCGGCAGGAGCCTCATTCGGTTATGGCCTCTCTGCCCCTCTCAGACTTGAGCCGGATCTCCTTAAGTTTCAGAAGCTACCCAAGACCCTCCTTTTCTCTTCTTCTTTCCATCTCCCCTCCCTTTCTAATCCCCCCTCTGCCGCTTTGACTGGCTGCCTGGTCCCTTCTGAGTCCTACAAGGCACCAGGCCCTCCTCACCCAGTCTACCCCAGCACCCGCCCTAACCTGCACTTGCCCTTCTGGGCCCCCTTCCCCTGAACAACCTGGCACTGTGTGCTTCCCTACCAAGTCTGGTCCTCCCCCATTCATCGCACTTAGCATGTGGTCCGCACCCCCGGCACCCTCTGGCAGTTGCCCACCAGGCCTACCCTTAGCACTAGACCAGCCCATGGGGCCCTCTACTTCTCCTCCTCCCCTCTGCAGTTGTATGCCACCCTCTGGCCACACTTCTCTCCCACCTTAGCATTATCCCTTCTGCCCTGACTGGCACTTCCCTGCCCCCCTTTCCTCACTGCCCTCCCCCGTCCCCTGCACTTCTTGTTACTGCACTTGCATGATACGAATGACACAAGGCCTAGCAGGACCGTTATCATTGGTTCTCTCCCTTGCCATGCGCCTTTTTTTGTCTTGTGGCGCCTTGAAAGACCATTTGCTGTATAGGTACATAAAATAAATACATGAAAAAGAAGGCTGGTTCTGCAGGCTCTCCTGATGGAATGTTTATAGCCACAGCAGATCCTTTCATTACTCGATTGATCATGATGGGCGCAACACCAATGAGACAACTGAGCCACTTCTGAAGGGATCTACAGACAAGACAAAATGCAGATGATGAACCAAGTTGGGGCTTCCCGTCCTTCCCTACTGTCCTCTCTCCTTTGGGCTTCCCAGGATGGGTGATCCTGACCCCGCCATTCCATACTGTCTTCTTCCCTTTGGGCTTCCCAGGATGGGCGATCCTGACCCCACCCTTCCCTACAGTCCTCTTCCCTTTGGGCTTCCCAGGATGGGCAATCCTGACCCCGCCCTTCCCTACAGTCCTCTTCCCTTTGGGCTTCCCAGGATGGGCGATCCTGACCCCACACTTCTCTTTCTCTACTGTCCGCTTCCCTTTGGGCTTTCCTGGATGGGCGATCCTGACCCCGCTCTTCCCTCCTGTCCTCTTCCCTTTGGGCTTGCCAGGATGGGTGATCCTGCGTTCCTGACCCCGCCCTTCCCTACTGTCCTCTTCCCCTTGGGCTTACCAGTATGGGTGATCCTGACCCCGCCCTTCCCTACTGTCCTCTTCCCTTTGGGCTTCCCAGGATGGGCTATCCTGACCCCGCCCTTCCCTACTGTCCTCTTCCCAGGATAGGTGATCCTGACCCCCGCCCTTCCCTACTGTCCTTTTCCCAGGATGGGTGATCCTGACCCCGTCCTTCCCTACTGTCCTCTCTCCTTTGGGCTTCCCAGGATGGGTGATCCTGACCCCGCCATTCCCTACTGTCTTCTTCCCTTTGGGCTTCCCAGGATGGGCAATCCTGACCCCGCCCTTCCCTACAGTCCTCTTCCCTTTGGGTTTCCCAGGATGGGCGATCCTTACCCCGCCCTCCTACTGTCCTCTTCCCTTTGGGCTTCCAAGGATGAACGATCCTGACCCCCCCTTCCCTACTGTCCTCTTCCCTTTGGGCTTCCCAGGATGGGCGTTCCTGACCCCGCCCTTCCCTACTGTCCTTTTCCCTTTGGGCTTCCCAGAATGGGCGTTCCTGACCCCGCCCTTTCCTACTGTCCTCTTCCCTTTGGGCTTCCAAGGATGGGTGATTCTGACCCCGCCTTCCCTACTCTCCTCATCCCTTTGTCACGCCGCCTATCCTGGGGTCTCCTTACCTGCTATGGCGCTCCCCGTCCTGGAGGTTGTATCCCGGCTTTCGGCTTTGGGGTCCGGGGTTGTCCTGGGTCTCGGGAGCTTCCGGGTCTCCTGTGCGCACTGCTTTGCGCATGCGCGGGCGTCCGCTCTCCGCTCTCCGCGCATGCGCGGTGCGCAGGATGCTCGATTCGGGGAGATCTGCGGCTCAAGCCTCGTTGTGGGTTATCCAATGCCTGGGAGGCGGCACGGCTTGCGTTGCGAGCCTCCCAGGTGCTGGTGGGCCTATTTAAGGAGCCCTGATCCTTTCCAAACCGCGTCTCATCACGATTTGCTCGGATCGTGTCTTTGCTGCCCTTGTGTTGCTTTCCCGTTTTCCTGTTGTCTTCCTCCTGCCCTTGTTCTGCCTGGGGCACCCCTGCCTCCTTACCTGTTCTGCCTTGCTCCCTCCTTCCTGTTTCCATTTTGATTCCGAGTTCCCGTTAGCCCTCCTTGGTTCTGGTCCCTGTCATTCCTTTCCTGCCTGCCTGGCTCAGTCCTTCTCGTTTCCTTCTGGTTCAGAGTTTCCACTGCTCCTTCTGGTTCTCGTGGCTCTCCACGCCTGCCAGCCTACTCCTCTTGCTGCCTACTCGTCGCTCCTGGAGGAACTGTTCTGCTTCTGGACTCCTGATTTACATCCGCATCCGTCGGGATCACTGCCTCCTGTGGACCTTGACCCATCTACTCAGAGGCTCCCCCTGTCAGTGCTTGCACTGTCCTGACGCCACGCAAATCGGGGGTGAGCCAACCCGTGGCGTTGGGAGCCGGTTCACCTCCAATCCGGTTCCATTCGGGCTGGTGTTGGGCTGGTTCCCAGCGCCATCAATCACGTCTCCACGGATCTGACAGCCTGGCCTCATCACCAAGGAACCCAACCGGACGAACAGGTAAGCAGCGTTCTCGTGACGCTAGTTATAACACCCTTTGGGCTTCCCAGGATGAGCGATCCTGACCCCCGCCCTTCCCTACTGTCCTCTTCCCTTTGGGCTTCCCAGGATGGGCGATCCTGACCCCCGCCCTTCCCTACTGTCCTCTTCCCTTTGGGCTTCCTTGGATGAGCGAACCCGACCACGCCATTCCCTACTGTCCTCTTCCCTTTGGGCTTCCCAGGATGGGCAATCCTGACCCCCCCCTTTCCCTACTGTCCTCTTCCCTTTGGGCTTCCCAGGATTGGTGATCCTGACCCCACCCTTCCCTACTGTCCTCTTCTCTTTGGGCTTCCCAGGATGGGCGATCCTGAACCTGTCCATCCCTACTGTCCTCTTCCTTTTGGGCTTCCCAGGATGGGCGATCCTGACCCCGCCCTTCCCTACTGTCCTCTTCCCTTTGGGCTTCCCAGGATGGGACATCCTGACCCGGCACTTCCCTACTGTCCTCTTCCCTTTGGGCTTCCCAGGATGGGCGATCCTGACCCCGCCCTTCCCTACTGTCCTCTTCCCTTTGGGCTTCCCAGGATGTGCGATCCTGACCCCGCCCTTCCCTACTGTCCTCTTCCCTTTGGGCTTCCGAGGAGGGGCGATCCTGACCCCGCCCATCCCTACTGTCCTCTTCCCTTTGGGCTTCCCAGGATGGGCGATCCTGACCCCGCACTTCTCTTTCTCTACTGTCCGCTTCCCTTTGGGCTTTCCAGGATGGGTGATCCTGACCCCGCCCTTCCCTCCTGTCCTCTTCCCTTTGGGCTTCCCAGGATGGGTGATCCTGCGTTCCTGACCCCGCCCTTCCCTACTGTCCTCTTCCCTTTGGGATTCCCAGAATGGGTGATCCTGACCCCGCCCTTCCCTACTGTCCTCTTCCCCTTGGGCTTACCAGGATGGGTGATCCTGACCCCGCCTTTCCCTACTGTCCTCTTCCCTTTGGGCTTCCCAGGATGGGCGATCCTGACCCCGCCCTTCCCTACTGTTCTCTTCCCAGGGTAGGTGATCCTGACCCCGCCCTTCCCTACTGTCCTTTTCCCAGGATGGGTGATCCTGACCCCGTCCTTCCCTACTGTCCTCTTTCCTTTGGGCTTCCCAGGATGGGTGATCCTGACCCCGCCATTCCCTACTGTCTTCTTCCCTTTGGGCTTCCCAGGATGGGCGATCCTGACCCCGCCCTCCTACTGTCCTCTTCCCTTTGGGCTTCCCAGGATGTCCGATCCTGACCCCCCCCTTCCCTACTGTCCTCTTCCCTTTGGGCTTCCCAGGATGGGCGATCCTGACCCCGCCCTTCCCTACTGTCCTCTTCCCCTTGGGCTTACCAGGATGTGTGATCCTGACCCCGCCCTTCCCTACTGTCCTCTTCCCAGGATAGGTGATCCTGACCATGTCCTTCCCTACTGTCCTCTCTCCTTTGGGCTTCCCAGAATGGGCGATCCTCACCACGCCATTCCAATATGTCTTCTTCCCTTTGGGCTTCCCAGTGGGCGATCCTGACCCCGCCCTCCTACTGTCCTCTTCCCTTTGGGCTTCCCAGGATGTCCGATCCTGACCCCGCCCTTCCCTACTGTCCTCTTCTCTTTGGGCTTCCCAGGATGGGCGATCCTGACCCCAACCTTCCCATCAGTCCTCTTCCCTTTGGGCTTCCTAGGATGGGCGATCCTGACCCCGCCCTTCCCTACTGTCCTCTTCCCTTTGGGCTTCCCAGGATGGGCGATCCTGACCCCGCCCTTTCCTACTGTCCTCTTCCCTTTGGGCCTCCCAGAATGGGCGTTCCTGACCCCGCCCTTCCCTACTGTCCTCTTCCCTTTGGGATTCCTAGGATGGGTGACCTCACCCCTCAACACCAAATTTAGCGCTGTTGCTCTGGCCTCAGCTCCTCCGGCCTTACTGCCAACGACTGCTGCCCCTCCTCCAGCCCTTCAGTCCTCCACTGCCTGTAAGCGGCTTCCTTCTGGACTCATCACCATTGCCTTATTTCACTGGTCCTCCTCCCTCACCCCTACCATCTCCCCCTCACCCTACCGACCTCTTCCCTCTCCACTCTCTTACCTTTCGCAATCTCTCACCTCCCTGTCATGCGCATCGCTAGATTCCTCCCTTCTTCTCAACTTCCCTCCTCACCTTCTCCTTCCACTCCCCTCCTCTTCCCCCTTCTTATCCTCCTCGTTTTGTCCCTCTTCCTTATGTCCATCCCCTTGCTCAACCCTTTCCCCAGTTCACCCCCTTCCATTGCCCCCTTCCTCATCGTCTTAACCTCATCTACCCCCCAATCCAACCTTCCAACTTAACTAATATTGCTCTTTGGAATGTCAGATCCCTCTGTAATAAGACCGCAGCTGTCCTGGACATGTTCTTTCGTCTCAATTTTTACTTTCTCTGTTTAACTGAAACTTGGATCCCACCTCACAACTCAACTGCCCCTGCCTCTCTCACTACTCCTTCTTCATCCTTTTCTCCCATCTCTCGTCCCACTGGTCGTGACGGTGTAGTGGGCATCCTCTTCCATCCTTTATACCTTTCATCTACTTCTTCACTGTCCCTTCCTACTTTTTCTTCTTTTGAATACTTATAGAAATCGTTTACTCACCCTCATCCCATCTCCTTCCTAATCATCTACAGACCTCCTGGTCCCAACTCCTCTTTTTATGATGACCTTGACCACCTCCTCTCTCTTATCTCCCCTCCCCTTCTCCCCTCACTGTACTTGGTGATTTCAACCTCCACCTTCCTACTTCCCCTCAACCCTCACCTCTTCTCCCGATCCTTGACTCTTACCTTCTCTCTCCGCTTCCCTTCTCTCCTACCCACGCCTCTGGCTCCACTCTTGATCACATCTTTATTTCCTCCTTCTCTTCCTCTCCTGTCTCTTCCTTACCCAGCTATCTATCTGACCATGCTCTGCTCTCTTTTTCCCTTACCCCCAGCACTCCACCTTCCTCTCCTTTACCCTCCTCATATTTACCCGACGCAACCTCCAGAACTGTTGCCCTTCACTCTTCTTTGATACCTGCTCTTCTTCTCTTCCTCCCCTCACCGATTTCTCCACCCTACCTGCTGACCTTGCCTTATCCTCTCTATCCTCTTCTATCTCATCTAGTCTCGACCAACTCTTCCCCCTCTCCTCTTTCTGCCCTTCTCGTAAACCTTCCCAACCCTGGCTCTCTCCTCACCTCTTGTCCATGTGTCGTCTCCTTCGTCGCCTTGAGCGCTGCTGGCTGAAATCCCCCACTCTTCCTAACCAAACCTCCTACTTTTCTTATCACTCCTTATATGACTCCTGCCTTAACTCCGCCAAACGTGCATACTTTTCTAATCTCCTTCACGCCCAAGCCTCTTTCAAACCCTCTCTCGTCTCCTCTCCCCTCCAGCTCCTGACCCCTCTTCTACTTCTCCTCTTTCTCCTTCCGACTTTGCGAACTTTTTCTCTGAACATTTTTTTTCTCTTCGCCAAATAATTGTCTGTATTCCTTTTTCCCCTCCTCCAATCTCCTTACACTCCCCTTCGGCTCACATGTCTACATTTTCTCCTATCACTCCCTCTGATGTCTCTCTCCTCCTAACTAAATCTCATCCTACTGCCTCCCCTTCTGACCCCATTCCAACCCTTCTTATTCCCAAGATTTACCCCCCTCTCATTCCCTACCTAACCTCCTTCTTGTTTATCCATGGCCGTCCTTCCCCCCCAGCCTTCAAGCATGCCACTATCATCCCTATACTAAAAAAGCCTTCTGCTAATCCTCTTCTCACCTCCAACTTTCGTCCAATCTCACTTCTACCTTTTCTCTCTAAATGACTTAAACGCTTACCTTATTCTCAGCTCTCAACTTTTGTCACTACCCACTCTCTCCTTCCCCCATCTCAATCTGGCTTCTGCCCCAAACACTCCACGGAGTCCTCTCTTACCTCTGTCCTTAACTCCCTCTTTACTGCTCGCTATTCTATGCATTCCTCAATCCTCATCCTCCTTGACCTCTCTGCTGCCTTTGACACTGTCGATCAACCCTGACTTCTTAACACTCTTTCCTCTCTTGGATTCAAAGGCTCTGTTCTTAACTGGCTCTCCTCTTACCTCTCCCACTGCTCTTTCGCCGTCTCTTGGGGAGGACGAACCTCTACTACCTTCCCTATCAAATGTAGCGTCCCCCAAGGCTATGTCCTCGGACCCTTCTTATTCTCTCTTCACACCTCATTCCTTGCCCCTATCATCTTCTTCTTCGGGATTTCTCGCAATTTCTACGCCGATGACACCCAGCTGTTCCTCTCCTTTTCCTACTTCACCTCTGATTTACATCTCAACCTCTCTTCTCGTCTTACTGCCATTAAAGACTGGATGTCATCTCACGATCTCTCGATTAACACTGACAAGACTGAAGTCCTGTTATTTCCTTCTAACTCCCTACCCTCTCCATCCCCCCCTCCTTCCATCCATTTTCCCCCTTCTAATCTTCCAATCTCCAACCATGCTCGTAATCTAGGCATATACTTTGACTCTTCCCTTTCCTTCTTTCATCATATCCCCCTCACTGCTCGGGCATGTCGCTCTCATCTCTTCAACATCCGTAAAGTCTGTCCCTCTCTCACCTTCCATGCTACCAAACTATTAATATCCTCCCTCATCTTATCTCACCTTTTCTATTGTTCTTCTCTCTTCTTTGGTCTGCCCACTTCCCATCTTGCCCCCCTCAAATCCCTTGATCACTCTGCCATACATACTCTCTGTCTACTCTCTCCCCATGACTCTATCTCCTACTCACTTTCTTACCTAGTTTGGCTTCCTTTCCACTCCCAACTTAAATGTCACTTCCTTTGTCTTGTCTTTAAATCTCTTCATGACCTTGCCCCTCCTTACCACTCTTCTCTCCTCTCACTCTATACCCCCTCTCGCTCCCTTCGTTCTGATGATCTCTTCTTACTTTCTGTTCCCCCACCAGCATGTGCCTCTTCTCGTTTCCGCTCCTTTCAGCTTCTTGCCCCCTTACACTGGAACTCCCTACCTCTCTATCTGCTCCTCCCCCACTTATTCCTCCTTCTGCTCCTCATTGAAGGAATTTCTTCTTCACTCCCCTCCTTGATACCTTCCCGCTCTATCCATCCCCTCCCTCCTTCTAATATTCTCTCACTGTTCTCCTTATCTTTATCTTCTCCTCTGTTGTTGCTCGCTTCACTCATTACTCTATCCTTCTCTTTCCTTCCCTACCCTCTCCTCTCCTCTCCTTTCTTACTTGCAAATTGTTCTAAATGCCTATTTTTTATTTTTTTATTTTGGTATGATTCATCTATACTGTTTTGCTTCTACTGTTCCGTATATTATGTGTTTCTTATTAACTGTAAAGCGCCTTGGATTAAGGCGCTATATAAAACAATAAAATACAAATAATTTCTTAATGAATATAAGACAGATGACCATCTTTCCCTATTGCTAAAAGGGATTAAATTAACTAAAGGTGCTTGTCTTTCGTCAGGAAGTCAAAAGCATAATTTGTCCTCAGTCCCAAAGCTAACTCTACTTGACCCTACCACTAACATGAATAGCTCAAAATAGGCCAGGAGAATGTCCTCTCTCTTCTCCTGGCTGTCTCGCTCTTCTCCTGGCCGTCTCGCTCTTCTCCTGGCCGTCTCGCTCTTCTCCTGGCCGTCTCGCTCTTCTCCTGGCCGTCTCTCTCTTCTCCTGGCCGTCTCACTCTTCTCCTGGCCGTCTCGCTCTTCTCCTGGCCGTCTCGCTCTTCTCCTGGCCGTCTCGCTCTTCTCCTGGCCGTCTCTCTCTTCTCCTGGCCGTCTCTCTTCTCCTGGCTGTCTCTCTCTTCTCCTGGCCGTCTCTCTTCTCCTGGCCATCTCGCTCTTCTCCTGGCCGTCTCGCTCTTCTCCTGGCCGTCTCGCTCTTCTCCTGGCCGTCTCGCTCTTCTCCTGGCCGTCTCGCTCTTCTCCTGGCCGTCTCTCTCTTCTCCTGGCTGTCTCTCTCTTCTCCTGGCCGTCTCTCTCTTCTCCTGGCCGTCTCTCTCTTCTCCTGGTCGTCTCTCTTCTTCTGGCCGTCTCTCTCTTCTTCTGGCCGTCTCTCTCTTCTTCTGGCCGTCTCTCTCTTCTTCTGGCCGTCTCTCTTCTTCTGGCCGTCTCTCTTCTCCTGGCCGTCTCTCTCTTCTCCTGGCCGTCTCTCTCTTCTCCTGGCCGTCTCTCTCTTCTCCTGGCCGTCTCGCTCTTCTCCTGGCCGTCTCGCTCTTCTCCTGGCCGTCTCGCTCTTCTCCTGGCCGTCTCGCTCTTCTCCTGGCCGTCTCGCTCTTCTCCTGGCCGTCTCGCTCTTCTCCTGGCCGTCTCTCTCTTCTCCTGGCCATCTCGCTCTTCTCCTGGCCATCTCGCTCTTCTCCTGGCCGTCTCGCTCTTCTCCTGGCTGTCTCTCTCTTCTCCTGGCCGTCTCGCTCTTCTCCTGGCCGTCTCGCTCTTCTCCTGGCCGTCTCGCTCTTCTCCTGGCCGCCTCGCTCTTATCCTGGCCGTCTCTCTCTTCTCCTGGCCGTCTCGCTCTTCTCCTGGCCGTCTCTCTCTTCTCCTGGCCGTCTCTCTCTTCTCCTGGCCGTCTCTCTCTTCTCCTGGCCGTCTCGCTCTTCTCTTGGTCGTCTCTCTCTTCTTCTGGTCATCTCTCTCTTCTTCTGGCCGTCTCTCTCTTCTCCTGGCCATCTCGCTCTTCTCCTGGCCGTCTCGCTCTTCTCCTGGCCGTCTCGCTCTTCTCCTGGCCGTCTCGCTCTTCTCCTGGCCGTCTCTCTCTTCTCCTGGCCGTCTCGCTCTCTTCTCCTGGCCGTCTCGCTCTTCTCCTGGCCGTCTTGCTCTTCTCCTGGCCGTCTCTCTTCTCCTGGCCGTCTCTCTTCTCCTGGCCGTCTCTCTTCTCCTGGCCGTCTCTCTTCTCCTGGCCGTCTCTCTTCTCCTGGCCGTCTTGCTCTTCTCCTGGCCGTCTCTCTTCTCCTGGCCGTCTCTCTTCTCCTGGCCGTCTCTCTTCTCCTGGCCGTCTCTCTCTTCTCCTGGCCGTCTCGCTCTCTTCTCCTGGCCGTCTCGCTCTTCTCCTGGCCGTCTCGCTCTTCTCCTGGCCGTCTCGCTCTTCTCCTGGCCGTCTCTCTCTTCTCCTGGCCGTCTCGCTCTTCTCCTGGCCGTCTCTCTCTTCTCCTGGCCGTCTCTCTCTTCTCCTGGCCGTCTCTCTCTTCTCCTGGCCGTCTCGCTCTTCTCTTGGTCGTCTCTCTCTTCTTCTGGTCGTCTCTCTCTTCTTCTGGCCGTCTCTCTCTTCTCCTGGCCATCTCGCTCTTCTCCTGGCCGTCTCGCTCTTCTCCTGGCCGTCTCGCTCTTCTCCTGGCCGTCTCGCTCTTCTCCTGGCCGTCTCGCTCTTCTCCTGGCCGTCTCTCTCTTCTCCTGGCCGTCTCGCTCTCTTCTCCTGGCCGTCTCGCTCTTCTCCTGGCCGTCTTGCTCTTCTCCTGGCCGTCTCTCTTCTCCTGGCCGTCTCTCTTCTCCTGGCCGTCTCTCTTCTCCTGGCCGTCTCTCTCTTCTCCTGGCCGTCTCTCTTCTTCCCAGCAGCTTTCTCTTTAAGGCTGTATGTTGTCTCTTGTGGTTATTGAAATGTCTCACTATAGGATATAGGATTCTTTAAGTTATCTTCCCTGATCCTTCATGAGCTCATGTTGTGAGGGATGTGAGGGATTCAATATCTTCATGGTCTCTCTGGCAGCGTTGGCAGAGAAGACATCCTTATGACTCACACCTTCCCAAGATGGCGGCAAATGAGTCATCATTTGATTAACAAAGCAAAACTCTCTATGGCTGCAGTGAGCTCGGCTGTTGGGAAGAGACGGGTTACTCCACAAGGGTTCATGAGCTGACCAAGAGGTGAGACCGGTGCGTTGCTTTGTTCATTTTTCAAAGCGATACGCAAGTTTCCCTCTTTGCTGGTTATGCCCTTTCTCCTTTTTCCCCTGCCTCCCTTGTTTCTCGGGGCTTTGGGAAATTCTGGTTCTTTGGACCATTTTCTCTATTTCTCTCTCTCCTTCTCCCGGACTCTCCCGGATCTCACCTGCTGCTCTCCTCTCGGCTCCGCCACCCTTTTCCTCCTCTTCTTGCTGCATGTTGCAGCTCTTACTCCCTTCTAGTTTCAGAGGCTCTACAGAGTTCCTCCCTCCATTCGGTGCCCTCCGCATTCCGCCCTGCAAGGCTGCTCACTTTTCTTCGTCCGCTGCAGTTTTCATTCATTGCCTCACCCGCACTGCCTGAGATCTTGTTGCATGCCTCTACGGCTTGAAGGCACTCCGCCAGTACAGTAAGGACACTTAAGCTTCAACGCTTAAGAACTGGATACTGCATTGCTTCCCCTTCTGCCAAGACAAGTACAAGCTAGTTGTTTTCCGTGTGCTGGAGAAAGATTTTGTTGTTTCCCCCTTTGCAGAGTTTTACCCGGATTAATTGGGCTTGGCCCCAGGAGCACCGCTGGTGTTCTTATTCTACTACCAGGACTCAGGAGAGGCTTTCTGGGCCTTCTTAGCACCTTCATCTATACTCCTGACAACAAAGGACAAGAACAGGCAAGATCTTTTTAGTTTGCAGTACGGTATTACGCGTGGCTCCAGCCCTAACACATGTAGCTCTTCCCATATACTTGTGGGCCTTGCGTTCTCTTTGATGACAGTTTTTCTTGAAATAGTTTCTCTCACTCAGATCTTTTTGTATGTCTCTTACATTCTTGAGGGTGCACAGGCCCTAGATTTTGTATGACTTTATCCAAATCATGAGTCCCCCTCTCCTGGGTTCTTGGTATTGGATTCTCTCTTTTATGATTCTGTAACCTTTTACTTATTAGACTTATTTGCGGTGGGCTCTCTCTTCAAGTCTCAGTACCTGGGGGCTTCTCCCTTTTTCCCAGGGTATTCACCTTCACTTTTTATCTATTTCCCAAACCACGTTGTTCGTCACACTTTGTATTGATTCCAAATATCTCCAATTCTGCTCGATTAATGTTTGACTTTCGTATTCATACTTGTGACTTTTAGACGTTTCTTTCCTCCCAATAGGTTTCTATGGCGGTCTCCATTTCTAACTGGTACCTTTCCCGACATAGGGGAACCTCACTGCACTCTGCGAGCTCTTCTCTGTGCCAGGCTTCACCGGCATAGCTAGCGCTCTCGCCTGCCTTGACACTGGATTCCATCTACAGACACAGGCTGCAGGTAGCTGGTAGTACATAATTCTTCAGTGGTCTCTGCATGGTACGTCGGTTGTTTCGCCCACCATGAACAAGCCGTGGCACGCCACCACCTTGCACGGTTCTTAGGTCCCGTTTGGACAATGGTCCTCCTGTTGCAGGATTTGTCAGCTCTCTGCCGTCTCACTCTGGTGTTCCTCACCTTTCTCAAATTCGTGGGGTCCACGACTTCGTTCTCTCTACCTCTCGAAGGCTTAATCACGTAAGGGGGCTTCCCCTGCACGTAGCATACTCTCTCTCCTCACAAGAGCTTCTTGTCCAGTTATATAAACGTCTCTTTTTAAAGAGACCTCTGCTTTTCCTTGGTATAGCTGTTTTGTTCCCACATTGCCTGAAGCCAAACATAAGTGTGCCAGATTAGTCTTCATAGTAGGTGTCCCATATATGAAGATTGGTTATTTGTCCCCCTGAATTTCTCTTCGGAATGGCAGTCCTTGTCCCATAAGTGGGAGCCACTCCCGTTGAGGTCCCACTTGCCCAGACCCCTAGGGAGGGTCTTGCGGGTTGGCTCACCTCACTAGCATCAAAGGGGGTGGCTCTCCTTTGGGGAGAAAGGACGAATACCCTTGATTTGTCACACTGCCCTGACTCTTTTCTGTTGGGCTATCCTCCTTTCTTCTAGCAGGTACTGTGTTCTGAGTCATCCCCAGCAAGACTGACCTGGAACCTAACCAGGGTTTGGGACCTGGCGGAATTGCAGATCTAATGGATGCTTGCGACTTGCAGGAGGCTTGTAACCATTGGGACACCAGAGTGCCTGCCCTCTGCTGGGAAGTGCTATCATTGTCACACTTTCCAGACAATTCTACACCACCCCAGATGCATAGCCAGCTGGGTTAGTGAGGGTCCAGTTCGCTACTGGCCCCCTCCGAGCGCTGCACCTCTGTATCCCCCCACCCGGCTTCCTCAAAACCTTGGAAGCTTTTTACCATTTTGGCCTTCTTAACCTTACTGACATGAGGGAGTCCCCTCGCTTGACAGTTGATTGCTTTGTTTATTTATTATGCGCTTATACACAAGTGCAACCATGCAAGGGAGGGAAGACATAGGGAAGACAAGACAAACGATCTTAATGGGCATGGAACATTCAGATTATGCAGGTGAAAATGAAAGTCTTGAGGAGTCTCCGGAATTTAAGGAGATCCGGCTCAAGACGGAGGTTGAGAAAAAGACTGTTGCAGTAGTCCAGCCTATAGAGGACCAGGGCTCTGGAGACGGTGAGCTTCTAGAGGAAGGTGAGAAAAAGTAGAATACCTCTGAGAAGGTGCAGTTGGTAGTGGGACTTTTTAGAGATGTCTGTGATGTGAGACAAGAAGGTGAGACTGGAGTCGAAGATGACTGCCAGGTTTTTTGCCTCATTGGTAGATGGAGGCGCAGGGCCAATGGAGGCCGGCCAGAGAGAAAGAGGCAAGGCGGGAGCAGGGGTCCCGATGAGGTCAATCTTTATCTTACTGGCATTGAGATAGAGGTCGTTTGCAGCACACCATGACTGAATTGCGGACAGACAGTCAGGTGTGAGAAACCACCCACGCAAACTTTGTAATACCAGGATTCAGTTGAGCGCGTAGTGTAGCCGTAGAAACCTTCCAGACAATGCAACTCCCAATAGTACGAAGGGACTATTTTGGAAGGGGAATTGCCCAGAAGATTATATTATTCGGAACACAGCTACCTAGATGTCAGGAGTTGGGTTCATGAGATAGACATAGGCAAAGCAAAATAGATGTTGATCAAACAACGTACTCACGTAGTGAATACCTCTGGGCGAGGATAGTAAGCCAGGCAGAACGGAGGGCCAGGATAACCAGGAGATCAGATTTGGTGCTTGACAGTATAATGTTCTTGTAATGGAAAGGAAGATGAAAGGAAGTCCGTCCGATGTGCCAGTTCCAGAAACGAGGACAATCCAACCTAGACCTATACCCGCCGGCACACGGACGCCTAATAAAAAATGTCCGTGAATAATCCCAGTTCCTTGTGATAAGTTCCAAAAGAAATGTGCTCCGTGTGGAAGGTCCAAAGAACAATGTTCCGAATGATAGTATTTCTGAAGCAAGTGAGTTCCGTGATAAGTGAATATCAAGCAAATGATAGAAAGATGCAGGAGAAGATCCGAGGTGCCAAATGCAGAAAATGTCAGGCAAAAGAATGGTCGTACGTTCCGAGGTCGAGTAAACAGGAGGTATCCAATACGAGGTTAAAGGTAGTTCAAGATCAATCCGAGAGACGAAAACAAGGTCCAAGATTTCAGGTCAGACAAGAACACAATAGGGAGCTCCAAAAGTCGAAAATTCAGAAGCAGCGTTCCGAATGCCGGACAGGGATTTAAACAAGTCACGTGACCGTGCGGGGAACGTTGCCATGCCGTAATCATGCACGAACGTGATCAGGCAACCAACGTTTTCCACGGCAACCCCCAGCGTTGTCTGATACTCTGGAAACGCTTCGGCTCCGTGTGTGTTGGAATTGTGGAACGTGTAGTTTTTTGATAACGCTTGACGGAACGGGAAGCAGACGCTGATTTCTTGACAGTATCCTCCCCCAAAGATGCCCTCACCCCCCGAGAGGCCAAGAACTGAGCCAAGAGAACCGGAGCATGTAAATTGGATTCAGGCTCCCAAGTACGATCCTCGGGACCATACCCCTTCCAGTCAATAAGGAAATACCGAACACCTCGGGAAACCTTAGAATCTAGAATAGCCTTCACCTCATACTCCTCCTCACCCTGTACATTGACCGGAGGCGGACGAACGGGGAGCCTGGTCCCCTCCGAACAAGGCTTCAAAAGAGATACATGAAAAACCAGATGGATCTTCCAATTATTCGGTAGTTCAAGTCTCGCTGCAGACTGATTTATTACATCCTTGACAGGATAAGGACCGACATATTTGGGTTTCAAACATCTCCTCATGGGAATACGGAGGTGTTTGGTGGAAAGCCAGACCAACATACCCGGGTGGTAATCGGGCGCAGGAGACCTATGCCGGTCTGCGTACTCCTTAGAACGGTCCTGGGCTTCCTTCAAACGGGAATGCACCTGTTGATGTAGAGAAGCAATATCCCTAAGACTGTCTTGGACCGCAGGATTGTCTGACAAGACTGGAAGATCCAATGGCAAAGAACGTGGATGATACCCATACAAGGCAAAGAAAGGAGAAGTACCTGTGGAAGTGTGAACTGAATTGTTGTACGCAAATTCGGCGGTCACTAATACCGACAACCAGGACTCCTGATGCTGCATGGTTAGACAACGTAAATACTGCTCAAGTGTGGCATTCAAACGTTCCGTCTGACCGTCCGTTTCCGGATGATACGCAGTGGAATACCTCGCATCAACACCCAGGGACGTAGTAAGATGCTGCCAGAAACGCGAGGTGAACTGCGAGCCTCTATCGGATATTATGATATCTGGAAGGCCGAAACAGCGGAAAACATGGCGAAGAAACAGATCCGCCAGAACCGGCGCCGTAGGCAAACCTTGACATGGTACAAACACGGCCAGTTTGGAAAAAGAATCGATCACCACCCATATGGTGTCAAAACCCTGAACGGGAGGGAGTTCTGTGATGAAATCCATAGATATCATGGTCCATGGTTTGCTTGGGACCGGAAGGGGACACAATAAACCCACAGGTTTTGTGGTTGAGGACTTACAGTGGGCACAAATGGCGCAGGTAGAGATGTACTCAGAGACATCTTTCTGCATTGAAGGCCACCAGCACCATCTCTTGAGCTGTTCCAGAGTTTTGCGCAAACCAGAATGGGCTGAAACCAAAGAATCATGACCCCAACGTAATGCTGTTTGTCTGGAGTCGGCATCTGGGAGATACAGACGACCTTTGACATAAGGCATGGAGTTAATTATGGTAATATTCAAACTCTCAATCTCCGGAGGATTCCCCGAAACCCATTCTCTAATGGATTCCTTTAATGAAGGCTTCAAAGTACAGGAGCATATTACCTGATTTGGTAACAACATTCCACCAAATTCCTTGGGAGAGGAGTCATCCCCATACCTCCTTGAAAGTGTGTCTGCCTTGGAATGTAGAGCCCCAGGACGATACGTGATCTGGAAATTGAATTGTGAAAAGAATTCGTGCCACCTGGCATGCCTGGCTGTGGTGCATTTCACTGACTGCATGGCTAGAAGATTGCGATGATCAGTGTAAACTTGTACTGGAACAGCAGTACCCAGAAGATGATGTCGCCACAACCTGGAAAGCATCACGTACAGACAATAATTCTCGCTCGGTGACAGTGTAGGTTGTTTCATATTTAGTAAGCTTCCTGGAATGAAACGCCACAGGATGAAGGAAACCTGTGTCTTTGCAATACTGAGACAACACCGCCCCAACCGCTTGATCCGAAGCATCGGCCTCCACATAGAATGGTTGCATAGACTTGGGATGCTGGAGGACTGGTGCGGAGGTGAACGCTGTTTTGAGATTGTCAAAAGCTTTTTGTGCTTCCGCCGTCCACTTGAACCCATTATTAGGGCTGGTAAGGGCAGTCAAAGGGGCAACAATGGCAGAGAACGAGCGTATAAAACGTCTATAAAAGTTCGCAAACCCTAAAAAAGACTGCAAGGATTTGATAGACGTAGGAGCAGGCCAGTCCAATACCGCCCTTACTTTGGGATCACTCATACTGACTCCCTGGTTCGTGATATTGTATCCCAGGAATTCTACACGCTGGGCATGGAAGATGCACTTCTCTAGTTTAGCATAGTTCTCGCGCCTTGAAACACTTGTGTATAGGCGCGTTACAAATACCATATCATATCATATCAGATGGTTGTCTCGGAGCCTTTGTAGCACCGTGGAGACGTGTTGTACATGAGTATCATAGTCCGGGGAGTAGATCAGAATATCGTCAAGATATACAATGACATAGTGGTGGAGTAAATCACTGAAAACATCATTAATAAAATAATGAAACGTAGCCGGGGCATTGCTCAAACTAAAAGGCATGACTAAATACTCATACAGGCCGTACTTGGTTTTAAACGCCGTCTTCCACTCGTCACCCTTCCGCATTCTGACCAAATTATAAGCGCCCTGCAGATCCAACTTAGTGAAGATGGTAGAAGAACCCAATTGGTCTAAAAGAACCGAGATGAGCGGAATTGGGTATTGGTTACGGATGGTGACAGCGTTCAATGCACGGTAGTCGATGCAAGGGCGCAAATCGCCTTCCTTCTTTGGAACAAAGAAAAGGGGCGATGCCGCCGGAGAACGTGATGGACTGATGAAGCCAGAAGCCAAAGACCTGTCCAGATACTCCTTGAGCACTAAGTCCTCCTTGTGGGTCAAGGAATAGACACAACCGGACGGTATAACAGCATTAGGAACCAAGTCAATAGGACAGTCATACTGTCGATGTGGTGGTAGGATCTCAGCACCTCTCTTGTCAAATACGTCCATAAAGTCTCGGTACTCCCTAGGTAATACCGGGTTCATGACTGCTCCAATGACCAGAGCGGAATCCAAGAGATGAGTACTGGGTCCCAAAGACGAGGATCCTGATATCCCACAAGACATAGCACAGTATTCAGAATGAAAAGAAACCGTCCCTTTAGCCCAATCCACTAACGGATTGTGTTTCCTTAGCCAGGGCAACCCAAGGATTAACTTGAACTGGGGCGCTGTAATGACATCAAAGGCTATGGTCTCGGTATGCCCAGAGGACGTAGTCATGAAAAGATCTACCGTTTGTTCGGTAACCAGACCGGACAGCAAAGTCGTGCCGTCAACGGCGTTGACCAGTTCAGGAGAAGGCTTGGGAATTAGAGGAATACCATGATTCTTAACAAACTGGCTGTCAGCATAATTCCCAGTGGCCCCTGAATCCAATATAGCGTCCGCTGTACAAGAAACCATGGAAGGAGCGAAGACATCAACAGTTATGGGAAACAAAACCATGGTATCAGAGCCCGTATTCGAGGGACTCGACAAAGGGGCTCTCTCTATTGCCGAGCTTTGGAGTTTCCCTGTTTCCGTGGTTTCTTAGGACACTGTCTCAGGAAGTGTTCCGAGGAGCCACAGTAATAGCATAAGTTGTTCTTCCTACGATTCTCTCTTTCTTCAGACGAGAGCGGAGCCCTGAGGGTACCTATCTGCATAGGTTCAGGCGTAGCATGGCTTTGATCAGCAGCTACTGGCGTAGGATAGGGAACCAGACTCTTTTCCCCTTTGCGTTCTGCCCTCCGTGCATCGATTTGAAGGACTAGATCTACCAACTCCGAGAAACCAGTAGGAATCACTGGGACAGTGGACAAAACATCCTTGAGAGAGTCCGAAAGTCCTTTGTAAAACAGAGCCCCTTTCTTTGCCTCAGGCCAATCCGTCTCCGCCACCAGTTGGTTAAACTTGGCTAGGTAGGACAACAAAGGCAAATCCTTCTGTTGTAAAGAGAGTAGTTCCAAATCCGAGGCTTGGGATTTATACCGCGTGTCAAAGACACGGGACATAGCAGAGATGAGAGCATCACAATCGTACAAAAGATGGCTCCCTTGTTCCAGTAATGGGTTAGCCCAGACCGCTGCTGTGCCCCCAAGGTAGGATAACACAAAAGCCGCCTTGGTAGTGGCATCAGGGAAAGAAGTAGAACGGCACAAAAAATGCAGCCTACATTGGTTGATGAAAGTGCGGAACGTCTTAGGATCCCCCATGAAACGTTCCGGAGGGGCCAAGGGAAACTGGGCCGTCATGTAAACAGGCGCGTTCTCTTGTCGAGGAACGCCTGCTCCAAGAGCAGAACCAGAAGGAGGGGCGCTAGCACCACCACCCTGCAAACCGGCCTGAAGGGCGTCGATTCGACGCTGGGTGGCATCATGAGCCGCAGTCATATCTGCGCGTAAACCAGCAACCAACTGAACCAAAGCTGCAAACGGATTGTCGGCAGTTTCCATTATAATGGATATACGGCTTCTGAATATGTGAGAAACCACCCACGCAAACTTTGTAATACCAGGATTCAGTTGAGCGCGTAGTGTAGCCGTAGAAACATTCCAGACAATGCAACTCCCAATAGTACGAAGGGACTATTTTGGAAGGGGAATTGCCCAGAAGATTATATGATTCGGAACACAGCTACCTAGACAAAGAACACAATGTCAGGAGTTGGGTTCATGAGATAGACATAGGCAAAGCAAAATAGATGTAGATCAAACAACGTATTCACGTAGTGAATACCTCTGGGCGAGGATAGTAAGCCAGGCAGAACGGAGGGCCAGGATAACCAGGAGATCAGATTCGGTGCTTGACAGTATAATGTTCTTGTAATGGAAAGGAAGATGAAAGGAAGTCCGTCCGATGTGCCAGTTCCAGAAACGAGGACAATCCAACCTAGACCTATACCCGCCGGCACGCGGACGCCTAATAAAAAATGTCCGTGAATAATCCCAGTTCCTTGTGATAAGTTCCAAAAGAAATGTGCTCCGTGTGGAAGGTCCAAAGAACAATGTTCCGAATGATAGTATTTCCGAAGCAAGTGAGTTCCGTGATAAGTGAATATCAAGCAAATGATAGAAAGATGCAGGAGAAGATCCGAGACGCCAAATGCAGAAAATGTCAGGCAAAAGAATGGTCGTACGTTCCGAGGTAGAGTAAACAGGAGGTATCCAATACAAGGTTAAAGGTAGTTCAAGATCAATCCGAGAGACGAAAACAAGGTCCAAGATTTCAGGTCAGACAAGAACACAAAAGGGAGCTCCAAAAGTCGAAAATTCAGAAGCAGCGTTCCGAATGCCGGACAGGGATTTAAACAAGTCACGTGACCGTGCGGGGAACGTTGCCATGCCGTAATCGTGCACGAACGTGATCAGGCAACCAACATTTCCACGGCAACCCCCAGCGTTGTCTGATACTCTGGAAACGCTTCGGCTCCGTGTGTGTTGGAATTGTGGAACGTGTAGTTTTTTGATAACGCTTGACGGAACGGGAAGCAGAAGCTGATTTCTTGACATCAGGTATGAGTGAGGAAGAGGTGAGGGTAGCCTGAAGGAAAGCTGCGTGTCATCCGCATAACACTGAAAGTTGGAGGTGAAGGTGGTTATCATATGGGCCAGTGGGGCCATGTAGCCATTGAAAAACCAGGGGGATAGGTTAGATCCTTGGGGACACCGCAGGTAGAGAGAATGATAGGGGAGAGGAAAGACGCCAGTTCCATCTGGGATTGGCGGTCTGAGAGAAAGGAGGTTAGCCATGCCAGGGTCTGATCACTGATGCCCAGGGTGTCACGTAGACGTGTGATCAGGATGTTGTGGTTCATCGTATCAAAGGCAAAGGAGAGGTCGAGTAGAATGAGGACAGAGGGAGAGTTTGATTCAAGATTTGAGAGCAGATCTTCACGGGTGTTGAGAAGAGCAGTTACCGTGCCTCTGGATGCTCGAAGGCCAGACTGGTGGTCATGGAAGCAGACAACAGATTCAGTGTGGATGTCTGAAGAGTGTTTGACAGCTGAGCAAGTGTTAAGCATGGCAATGTGGAGCAGATTGCCATCAGTGAAAGACTTACGGGGGAGCAGGGAACAGTTGTCTCCTCCATAAGTGGCGAGAGTGCCAAAGGGATAGAGGTAGAGGAATGGGGCAGGGGAGCCAAGGCCGGAAAGGGAGCGGAGACTGCAATGGTTGAGAAGGAAGCCAGTGTGGGAGGGGCCGCATGGGGCAAGGGAGACCTAGATACAGTGTTAGTGGGTGGCAGGCACGCCAAAGAGGAGGAGGCTGACTGAGTTGTCAGTGTGTGTGGTCGCGTCAAGGAGGCTGTGGCAAGGGTAGAAGGGTGGTTAGAGGCGGCAAGGGAGCCACAGTGGGCACAGCTGCCAAGGGAGCCAGGGATGCTGAAGGAGATGGTGCAGAAGGAGGAGGGAGGCTGATAAGGCAGGGGAGGATATGATATGATAGTGTATTCATATAGCGCCTATACACGTGTGTTTCAAAGCGCTTCAAGGCAAGGGAGGGAACAAGGGAAAATACAATGCCATTCTTACAGGCCATGAAAAGTAAGGATGTGAAATTAGCTATCGTACTCGGCCTGACGACATTTCAGTGCAAGAGCTAAGACATAGATAAGGAAGGGAGGGCGATAGTGGGAAGGAAATGGAGACAGGTGACTACCGTACTAGGCCTGACGAGATTTCCTGTAGAACCGGAGAAAAACAAAAGGTGAGCGAGAGGGGTGCAGAAAGGGAGGGGAGGAACAAAACAAGCGACTATTGTACCATACCTATCGACATTACAGATTGTGCTGGACAGGGGGGGTCTACTAATGGGAGAGGGGAGGAGACAGACAAGGTTGCTATCATACTAGGTCCAGGGACAATTCTGATAGTTAGTGCATACAAGAAAGTAAGGGGAGAAGGGGAGGAGATAGGAAAAGGGAGAAAGGGAGAGGAGGAGAGAACCGAGAGTAAGCAATCAAAAAGAATGGAGAAGCAAGAGGGGAGAGTGAATACAATTGCAGAAGTCAGTAGTAACACATAATGTTGCAAGCCAGGATTCACGATGAAGATGGGAACCGCATGATACAGGGACAACATGAATACAAGATGCAAAGGAAGTCCAGCATGAGAGTTGAAAAAGGGTGACGCACCGTGAATCAATGAAGTCCATAAAAGTCAAATTCAGCATTGGCCACAAGACGGTGATGGTGAAACCAGAATGTATCAGGACAGACTCCTGCAGAAGTAGGCTGGAGGCTGGAGGTGGGGGGGGGGGGGCAGGGTAGAAGAATCAAGCAAAACAGGCAACTCCATCAAAGAGTATAAGGTTGGGTTGAGGACCCTGTACCATGATGGTACCATCGCAGCAGACATTGAGGATTACCCCTAGAGGGGGATGGATGATTACCCCTAGAGGTGGAGAGGGCAAGAAGGGCGTATACGGATACAACCATTGATGGTTGAGCAAGAGAAAGGAGAGAGAAGAGCGATTATATGGAGAGTACATAGGTTGGGTGAGGGACAAAGAGGATGTCCGTGAGAGTCTCTCTGGCGGAGGCAGTGACGTAGGTGTCTGCAATCGGAAGGCCTGGGTTAGAGCCCAGTATGTACTTCTCGAGTTTCTTCCTGCTGGACTTAGTAAAGGGTGAAGGAAAAGAGATAGAGAAGCAGTTTGAGAAGATGGATAGAGAGCACCATAGCAAACTGCAGAGAGTGAGTTGCACTTAACCAGGCTGAGGCCACAGAGGCGCAGCGAGAGCAGTAGGTAGCGGTGGAGGGGCGAGACGGGGCACAAGACTGTGAGAAAAACACTGGGAGCAGGGGGGAGGTAATATGCACAGAAAACAGTGAACACACAGAGTAATGGGGGTAGCGGGTGTAGAGCTGAGGGGAGTAACTGCACAGCGAGACAATGGGAACAGAGGGAGGGTGAGGGAACAGGCAGCGGACTAGACCGAGTACAGAGGGAGTGGATTTGTCAACACATTCTCATGAAAAGCAGATTGTGCACTTTGCTAAATTCGACTTTAAGCAGCAGCAAGACAATCGGGATGTGCACTCTGCTAAAGAAAACGTTTTTCTTTTTTAGGTGAACAGGTATATAAGTAGGATAATACAGGGGTGTAGGGAAAGTGAGAAGAAAGTGTCTTCAGAGGATAGTTAATAGAGATTGTCAGAAGAGGCTTGAAGTCCAGAGGATGATGATGCAGGCAGCATAGAAAAATGCCCACACTTCCATGATTGCTGAGGGGGCGATCACATCGCCCAACAGTGCCAGGAAAAGGTTTCCAGCATCCAGGTGCATGACAAGGAGTTGGAGAAAAACAGGGGCCCACAATGGCCAGCCAGGCCCGGACATAGACAGAAAGGAGCCTTCGGAGTGGGGCCTTGGGAGGTGGGGCGGCATTATATACCATTCACTCAACACACTATGTGATACATATACACTAAGCCAGTGCGAGAAAGTAAGCAACATTACCAATACTTGCAAAGGAAACGGGTGAATAACTTTCATAGCAAAGACAAGTCTCACCATCAAGTGTCTCACTCCCCAAGGAACCCTTACCCAGGTGATCCTCCCACACGGGTTCAACCCCATGGTCTGGATCCAATAGCGATGGCCGTCCCCTGGCCAGCTGGGTGACTGACAGATCCCCAGGGACTAGCATGTGAGACACCCTTTGGTTTCTCAGACAGGATCTGTAATTCTCGATTCAGATGAAGAATGAAGACAACACTGATGCAGAAGGCCTCAGGGCCCAGGAAAGGACGCAGGAAAACCGCCTTCAGCGACACTCACTGAGGCACAGTGATGCCCAACTCTCGTGGTCTGCTGCAACATTCTATCTCGCTATCCTAAGGTGCTGGGATGATGAAAATCGTCAGAAAGATACTTTGTTGGGTAAACCAGGATTCCCCAAAGTCTCGAGTCAAAAAACCTGAAATGGTGACGCTCCTCTGTGCCAACCAAGGTTTCAGCTGAGTCCACTGGATGGCCCAGGGACACTTCTGAAAATGTTTACTTGCAGGGTTACCATACAGCGTTGAGAGTGATTGTTCCCACTACTCCAAAGGGTCAAAGCACCTTTGCAGGTCTTCTGAGACTTTTTGATTGTCCTTTGTTCTGCTCGGCTCTGCAGGATACTTGGCTTCGTCTGCAGGTCGGTTCCGACGTGTTGCTGAGCTACTGGAATGAATGCAGGACCCCTCCTCATAGCTAAAGTCAAGCAAGTGGTCGCACCTGGCCAATCAATGACGAGATAGTCTCCAGTCTCCATGCATGAACACCAGCAGTGGTCCAATCAGGGATCACTGGGGTTCTTGTGCACACCAGACACAGGTGCACCAGTACTGTGGGCTGGGACCAGAAAGGCCCAGCCCACTTCCTGGGAACTGACACACATGTCACGGACAACTGCATGCACAAATAAGGAAATCCCAGACCTGGAAGTTCAGGAGGAAGGCCAAGGGACAAAATGGCCAAAGGACCAGATAAAAGACCTCATGGCACTACCATGTTGGATACTAGTGTTAGGATCGTTTTTCTGGAACCAATTAAGGCCTTCATAAAACTATCTCTGAGGCAATACAGTACTCCACTCTTGGAATAGGAAAGGTTGTAGAGACCAGCCATGCAATTATAAGCCGATTTCCCTGTTGGATTCGGGAGGTAAACCTGTTGCCACCTGCAGACTTGGGAAGGTAACAACCAAATAATTGACCATTGGCAAGCTGGCTTTCGCAATGGTTTGAGTACTGTGGACCAGAGTATGTGGCTGTGATTAATTATAGACCAATACACCATCCTAAGGATAGTCAGTGTCTACGGAGTCTTTGTCGATCTTAAAACTGCCTTTGACGCGATGCCTAGGAAGCGGCTCTGGCAGGTGCTTAGGGGGCTTGGAATCCAAGAGGCCCTTCTGAGGGCCATTCAGAGCCTGTACACAGGCAATATGGCAGCAGTACGATGAGGAATTGATGGCAGGACCACAAGCTGGGTACACATTGAAAACAGTGTGCGCCAGGGGTGTGTTCTAGCACCCAAGCTATTTTTCATGTTTACCAACGCTGTAATCAAAAAGCTGCTGGCCTCTCAGACCGATGCCCCAGTCCTAGCGGGAGAGAAAATACTGGTTTTGATGTTGTGAATAACTCAGTTCTACTTTTGTTAACACCTTAAGGCGTCCGCTGGCAATTGGATATATTCGTTAATTTTTGTAGAAACAACGGCCTGACACTGAACATATCCAAAACTAAATCGATGATATTTAAAACCAGGGGGAAACACAAGGGCCTCAAGCTCTCTCTTGAAGAGGGTGTTATTGAGCAGGTGGCCTTCGATGATTATCTGGGGGTCAGAGTGCCTCCTGCAGCTGGCCCATGCAGCCTGAGAGGGCAAGGGCTACCCTGGGTCGATATGGTGGGGCCTTGGCCAGGTTCACAGCTGAATATGGAAATGGGCAGGCGCATGTGTCCCTTGAAGCCTGTAAGGCCAAGGCGAGACAGGCTGCTATTTATGGGGCTGAACTGTGGGGTCAGCTTGATTTACATGGACTGGCTCAAGGAAAGTAGGTTCCAGGCTCACTTAGGTTACTTCTGATAGGTTTATTACCAGTTCTTAAGTTACAATTACACATAGGACACATTAAATGATTAATAATCACATGAAAATGACCCTTACATGATTCCAAAATGAGTCTGTATTCAATTACACAATTATTTTTCCCTGTGAGGTTAGTTATAGAAGGAACGAGGACAACGTCGGCATCATTAAGCCACTAAAATGGCAATTACGTTGATTGTGGCAATGGAGCAGATGTAATCCTGTGTTACTAATAAAATGACGTACATGCCCTTCCCAGCAAAGAGGTTCAGGTCTCTCAGGAGTGCTGAGATTACCCTTTAGCTAAGTTAAGAAGTAAGGATCAGGGTGCGCCAAAAGGGAACATTGATTAAGGGTGAAGTACGAGCAGAGTTGGTTAGGATAGTTATACATGGAAATGAGGGGCATCAAAACGAAGCAGTGAGTAAGGGTGAATTAGGGGCAGAGTTTGTTTGTGAGTTTATCTATATATGTAAATGAGGGGCGTGATGCATGAGAGCCTTTACATCGGAATGCTGTGATCTATGAACAGCAGCAACAGCAACTGGTGGCATTTAATATAAGAGCAGGCAAGGTTGACTTAGGTGTTCTGTGGGTTATTGGTGTTGTGGCAATTGTAGAGGAGCTCATGTTGTTTAATTTTATAACGTAATTGTGGCGTATGCCAGAAACGGAACATTAGGATTCGAGCTGAGGCAATTTGCATCTGTGGTTAAGAGAGGAAGTGCTACACTATGGGAAGGATATATTCCTTTAAATAAAAAACAACTTCTTTTTTCTGCATCCAGGATTGATGACAAAGAAGCAAGGGTAGTGACTTGGAGAACGAGTGTGTAGCAATACTGGTAAGGAATATTACGTTTCAGCGGAATGAGAGCACATTATGGTATGATATGATATGATATGGCATTTCTAACGCGCCTATACACAAGTGTTTCAAGGCGCGACGAGGCAGGGAGGGGGGAACAAGGGGAAGACGGACAACGATCCTACTAGGCCAGGTGTCATTCAGACCGCGCAAGTGCAGGGGTAGGTGGAAGGGAAAAAGTGCAAGGGGAAGAGGAGGGGGAAATGCAGTACAAAGTAAGTAGAATAAAAATAAATAAATAGGGCCAGATGGTGGCAAGTGCAAGGTAAGTGCAGACAAGTGCTGGGGGGGGGGCTGTAGGGATACAGAGACAATCCCCCAGTGCAGGGGTTGCCAGGGAGGCAGTGCAAGTGAAGAGTGACTGGGCCCAGTTGCAGAATCAGTGCAGTTTAGGTGAAGAATTTAGCAGGGGAGAGGGAGAGAGAAACTTTAGTAACTTCTTGGTCACAGCACAGAGGGCGCAGGGGCTTGCTCAGGATAAACATTAGTGACTTCATGGTCACAGCACAGGGGGTGCAGGGGCTTGCTCAGGATAAACATTAGTGACTTGTTGGTCACAGCACAGAGGGTGCAGGGGCTTGCTCGGGGTAAACTTTAGTGACTTCATGGTCACAGCACAGGGGGTGCAGGGGCTTGCTCGGGGTAAACTTTAGTGACTTCTTGGTCTCAGCACAGAGGGTGCAGGGGCTTGCTCGGGGTAAACATTAGTGACTTCTTGGTCACAGCACAGAGGGTGCAGGGGCTTGCTCGGGGTACACTTTAGTCATTTATTGGTCACAGCACAGAGGGCGCAGGGGCTTGCTCGGGGTAAACTTTAGTAACTTCTTGGTCACTGCACAGAGGGCGCAGTGGCTTGCTCAGGGTAAACTTTAGTGACTTCTTGGTCACAGCACAGAGGGCGCAGGGACTTGCTCGGGGTAAACTTTAGTGACTTGTTGGTCACAGCACAGAGGGCGCAGGGGCTTGCTCGGGGTAAACTTTAGTGACTTCTTGGTCACAGCACAGGGGGTGCAGGGGCTTGCTCGGGGTAAACTTTAGTGACTTCTTGGTCACAGCACAGAGGGCGCAGGGGCTTGCTCGGGGTAAACTTTAGTGACTTCTTGGTCACAGCACAGGGGGCGCGGGGGCTTGCTCGGGGTAAACTTTAGTGACTTCTTGGTCACAGCACAGAGGGCGCAGGGGCTTGCTCGGGGTAAACATTAGTGACTTCTTGGTCACAGCACAGAGGGTGCGGGGGCTTGCTCGGGGTACACTATAGTGACTTCTTGGTCACAGCACAGGGGGTGCGGGGGCTTGCTCGGGGTAAACTTTAGTGATTTCTTGGTCACAGCAAAGAGGGCGCGGGGGCTTGCTCGGAGTAAACTTTAGTGATTTCTTGGTCACAGCACAGGGGGTGCGGGGGCTTGCTCGGGGTACACTTTAGTGACTTCTTGGTCACAGCACAGGGGGTGCGGGGGCTTGCTCGGGGTACACTTTAGTGACTTCTTGGTCACAGCACAGAGGGCGCGGGGGCTTGCTCGGGGTACACTTTAGTGACTTCTTGGTCACAGCACAGGGGGCGCGGGGGCTTTCTCGGGGTACACTTTAGTGACTTCTTGGTCACAGCACAGGGGGCGCGGGGGCTTGCTCGGGGTACACTTTAGTGACTTGTTGGTCGCAGCACAGAGGGCGCAGGGGCTTGCTCGGGGTACACTTTAGTGACTTGTTGGTCACAGCACAGAGGGGGCAGGGGCTTGCTCGGGGTAAACATTAGTGACTTGTTGGTCACAGCACAGGGGGCGCGGGGGCTTGCTCGGGGTAAACTTTAGTGACTTCTTGGTCACAGCACAGGGGGCGCGGGGGCTTGCTCGGGGTAAACTTTAGTGACTTCTTGGTCACAGCACAGGGGGTGCGGGGGCTTGCTCGGGGTAACCTTTAGTGACTTCTTGGTCACAGCACAGGGGGTGCGGGGGCTTGCTCGGGGTACACTTTAGTGACTTCTTGGTCACAGCACAGGGGGTGCGGGGGCTTACTCGGGGTACACTTTAGTGACTTCTTGGTCACAGCACAGGGGGTGCGGGGGCTTGCTCGGGGTACACTTTAGTGACTTCTTGGTCACAGCACAGGGGGCGCGGGGGCTTGCTCGGGGTACACTTTAGTGACTTCTTGGTCACAGCACAGGGGGCGCGGGGGCTTGCTCGGGGTACACTTTTGTGACTTCTTGGTCACAGCACAGGGGGCGCAGGGGCTTGCTCGGGGTACACTTTAGTGACTTCTTGGTCACAGCACAGGGGGCGCGGGGGCTTGCTCGGGGTACACTTTAGTGACTTCTTGGTCACAGCACAGGGGGCGCGGGGGCTTGCTCGGGGTACACTTTAGTGACTTCTTGGTCACAGCACAGGGGGCGCGGGGGCTTGCTCGGGGTACACTTTAGTGACTTCTTGGTCACAGCACAGGGGGCGCGGGGGCTTGCTCGGGGTACACTTTAGTGACTTCTTGGTCACAGCACAGGGGGAGCGGGGGCTTGCTCGGGGTACACTTTAGTGACTTCTTGGTCACAGCACAGGGGGCGCGGGGGCTTGCTCGGGGTACACTTTAGTGACTTCTTGGTCACAGCACAGGGGGCGCGGGGGCTTGCTCGGGGTAAACTTTAGTGACTTCTTGGTCACAGCACAGGGGGCGCGGGGGCTTGCTCGGGGTACACTTTAGTGACTTCTTGGTCACAGCACAGGGGGTGCAGGGGCTTGCTGAGATTGAACCTAGGGTCCATTTATCAGAATCCACAAAACAGAAGGGGTCTGGATCAGGTTATGGGAAATTGGCAAGCAACAAAACTATTTGCACAAACTCCTTACCAACACAACAGACTGCCCCCCTCATGAAAACTCCACAGTGATATTGTGAACAGGGCAACAGAAGGGGTACACCATTGGACACAGCAGATATGTTACAGGGGCCTGCTGGGATGATACAGTGGTTTGAGACTTGGGGGAAGTCTCCCATACACCTGGCCTCATTGCCAAAATGTCATTCCATTGGTCCCTTACACAGGTTTGTTCTTTCTGTCAATCCTTGGGAGATGAATGTGTTTGGAGATTATTTCGTTTAAAAGTTCATGTTTGACTATAGTGCCATTTCTCAAAGAAATTGGTGTATTTGTCTTTAAATCTCAACTCAGTCCTCACTACTTCAAAAGTGTTGTTGGTTAAATATTTGTGTTTAGGGGGATATCCATTTGCCTGAAGGTAATTATGTCGTCACTGATGAAATAACAGACTGGTCAAACTAGGTGTACGGTTGGTGACAACAGCTGGCTCTAGAGTTGACCAGCCTTCATGTACTAGGTCAGTTCCTTCTAGAGAAAGAAAATGGTAGGAAACCATGGTCCTAATTATGATTAAAATATCAACATGAAGTGTTTTGTTCACCCAGCCTGTGTGATTTGTTTTTCCTCATGCTCTTGGACACTATAGTTCTAAATACAAATAATTGACAATGTTTCTGCTGTATGTCTCTTCTCACCTCGAACCTCAATACGAGTTTGGTGGTAGCTTGGCAGTAAATCCGCTGAGATACCACCAAACTGTATTACCAATACCACCACTTGGTACCGCTGGATTACAAGTGCTGGTGGCGGTGTAAGTCCCCATTTTTTGAGTCCATAGGACTCAGTGAGGTTTTTCGGTGGAATTACTACAGCGCTAATTCCACTGGCGGTAATTCCGCTGAAATTTGCCAGATTTACCGCCAGCTCATAGCTGGAAGTGAATCCTCCAAATTTCTGCAAAACTTGTAGTTGGGTGGTGCGATAATACAGTGGTGTACGGTAATGCCGTTGCATTTTAGCCACACCACCCAGCTCATCATGAGCTGTATTATGCTTTATCATTAGAGCACGGCTACTCTGCTACCTGTGCGGATGCCTGTCCTCAATGGATGGCACTTCAAAGTCTTACCCGTTACTACGTCAGTAAATGATTAATGCACATCACTACTTCTTGGAACTGTTCTGCCGTTTAGTGAAGCAGCTCAAGATCACACGCTAATACACCACAAAAAAAATCCAACTGGTAAGTAACTGAACAAGTTTAGCTCAAAAATGAAGTAGGAGCAAAATGGCACTTCAGATACTTAATAAAGGAGGTAAAAGACAAGGTTATAAGAACAGACAGCCCAAATACATTCATAGGCAGGGCAAAGGGTTTCAGTTAAATACAACCAGCAATTCTTCTCAACAGGCCTGGGCCAAAGTCAATTGTTCAGAGTCTTTTGTAAAGGATAGCACAGTTCTGGTATATAACCGTTAAGTCTTTGCCATGGATTTTTAAAGAATTTGGCTAGATGAAAAGTTTGACGAATGTTTAGGAGAAGGACAAGCCTTCGTAGATGAGGAAAGTTTCACGCACTTTCTCGATGGCCGAAAAGATTTCCGGGCCGCGTTTGCACATTACCTTTTTAAATGAAGAAAGCTGTAGCTGAGGCAAGTTCGAGTAGATCTCGCTGTTCCTGTGCTTTAGTCTTGGGGACAAGAAGGAAGATGTCGGGAGGTTCCTGCACTGCTCAGGGAAGAGGCCAAAGGCTGTAGCAAGACGTCGATATATGGTGTGAGTGCCTAAAGTCCACAAGCTGGTTTCCTTCACTCTGGCTATCCGGTTTTCAACAGCACTCTTATGAAAATTCGACCGGAATAGGACGGTATCCAGGTGGCTTGCGAGTTGGTTGTTCCCACCAAACTCAAGGGAAGAAGTTGACCTTGAAGGGCTTCTCTGTAATCGGCGTTTCAGGCAATTCATACCTGCAGCAGGGCTTCACCGGTCGTCCAGGAGTTGCAGCAGTCCTCTTCCTTCCTCTTCTCTTTGGTTCTTTCGTTGCAGTGATCGACTCTGCTTTCCAAGACCCAGAGACCTGCTTTTAAACCGTTTTTTCCCATTCATTCAGCCTGGCTGTCACTCACCCAGCAGGGTGGCTGTCCTTGCCGGACAGTCAGCCAGCCAATCACAGTAGAATGCATTCAAGTCTCCTAGGAGACTAAGCACAGAGAGTTTTGGGCACCTCCCTCACATCCTGTCCACCGCAGACACTCTGGCACCAGAGGAGGGCTTCAGCACAGAAGCCCATCAAAGGGCGCGAACAAAGGGACTAAACCTGGTTTGGCACGCAGAGTAACACACAAGAAGGACTTTTGCTAAAAGAAATTTCGAAAAAAGATGACCAGAATCTGTTTTTACAGATAGGTCTGGGGCGCCATATTGAAAAACATGGCTACCCCTGATTTTTAGCTACTGTTGTTAGCGGTCGCTAAAAAATCACAGTAGTTGATCAAAACCACTGCCACCAGCCATTTAAAATAGGAAAAGGTAACATTTTACTGTTACATGAGTGTTTTGACTCAGGGGAAGCTAATCAACCCCTCCAGCACTCTATAGTAAGATAGGGTGTGCTGGGTCAGTAAATTTAAAGAAACTAGTAAAGTCAATTTAACTTTACATGTCCTTGGAGACAGTAGTCCATCCCAGGGAACGTATTTAAACCCTGGGGCGTCTGAAAGACATCCCTGTGCCACTGCACTGAAGGTGCTGTGTGACACACAGAAAAAGATGATGCCACTGGAGTTGTTTTAAAACTCCATATCCAAAGGACACAAAAGTAAAACACATTGAAAATGAAAAGTTCAAAGCCCCATAATATAGCAAAAGAGCTGGAGGGCTCTAAGGTAGAGGGAATTTAGCACTTGTGTGAGAAATCTCCCTAACAGGCGGTCTGCAATATGTCACATGGTTCAGTAAGCGCCACAACACCAACCCACCAGAGGATGCTGGCCGGAACATCACAGGACAAAACCACGCAACGGGATGCATCCGCCACTGAGGCTGTGGCATCTAGAGCCTGCAAAAATGGAATATTCCCCCACTAAGCTCCCTTCCTGATTTCCGGTCTAGCCATCATTCCCTCTCTCCCCCTCCCGCCCCTTGCCTTCCACTGGCTGTTGAGCAATCAGCTGACTTGGCCTCCATCGAGGCTCAGAGGAGTTTTTTCCCTGCCCGTTCCACCTCACAGGCCATTTACCTGCTTCTCTGTTAAGTGTGCTGCTTTCTTTACACTCTACATCTTCATCAAACAAGCCTTCACCACTCCATCGCCGTTGGACTCCATCTCCAGCTGAGTGAATCAGCTGACCTGGCCTCATCTCATCCGGCGCTCCCCCAGGGCAGCCTTGCCAGGGCAGCCAGCTAAGGCTCCATATGCAAGGACACCTCCCTATGGCACCTCCATGGCCTGTTTGCCTGTTCTCCTTCTGCCACCTAACTACTTTTTTAACTCTTGCTAATTGGCTGCTTTTTCAGTATAGCCAGTGTATTTAATTGAGTTGCATACTTGAGTATAGCCACTGGGTTGCATTCTGCTGCTCTTTGGATGTAGCCGCTGTGCAATTTGCTGAGCATAGCCCCTGTACCTATTTTTAACTGTACTTTAACCTTTGCCACAGAGTAGAATTCAAGTGTATTTTGTGCATAGCCTCTGCATTGAATCTAGCAGCACTGGGAAATCGGCCCCTTCATTCTAGCTCCTTTTGAATAGAGCCTCTGGGTTATTCTTAACTGCATTTGAGTATAGCCACGGAGTACAATCTAGCTGCCTTTTGAATTTGCCACTGCGTTAAGTTTAGCTGCAAAGAAAACACCATCTGTGTAGAATTTTGCTGCGCTTAATATTTGCCTCTTGTGGTAGGCCAGAAGTAGGAGACAGACCAAATGGTGTAATTTCTACAAGTGTCTTTATTCAAATAATAAGAAAGACCTATTTATCCCCAATTCTAAACAGTTGGCCCTACCTAACATAAACTAACTCTGGTGCTTGTCATCGGTGATGTCCAAAACAAGGGTCTGTCTTTAGTCAAAAACTGCCCTGTTCGATCCCTACCACTAGTTATGAAAACCAAAGAAAAAAGGGGTCCAGGAGAATGACTAGAGCCTTAACAGTTCTCATTTTAGGATGGCTTCTGGTAACAAGTTTTAACGAAAGGAAGTTGTAACCCTCCTGGGCTTCCCCTGATTTTGTCTATGATATGCTCTCAGATCCTCCGCTGAACCTTGCAGTGTCTCTTTGTAGGGTTTTCTCTGCTTTGTAAAGTATTCAGGATGGCTCTTGTGGTATACGTTACTTAATACTGCTCTTCTAGGCTGTTGCTTTGACAGTCTATGCTTGCTTTCCAATATACCCAAGTCTAGGGGTTATTGTGTTTAATCCTCTGCCAAGTTTTATTTCCTTTGTGATGGTTATAAGATACACGTCGTGGGACAAGCAAGATCAGCTTGCTGACAATGTTCAAATGTACCGGGATGAATGCAAGTAGCAGTCTTTACATTCACAGATACTGGGATGAGTATGCTTACCCTTCACAGATACTGGGATGAGTATGCTTACCCTTCACAGATACCGGGATGAGTATGCTTACCCTTCACAGATATTGGGATGAGTATGCTTACCCTTCACAGATACCGGGATGAGTATGCTTACCCTTCACAGATACTGGGATGAGTATGCTTACCCTTCACAGATACCGGGATGAGTATGCTTACCCTTCACAGATACCGGGATGAGTATGCTTACCCTTCACAGATACTGGGATGAGTATGCTTACCTTTCACAGATACTGGGATGAGTATGCTTCGGGATGAGTATGCTTACCCTTCACAGATACTGGGATGAGTATGCTTACCCTTCACAGATACCGGGATGAGTATGCTTACCTTTCACAAATACTGGGATGAGTATGCTTACCCTTCACAGATACTCGGATGAGTATGCTTACCCTTCACAGATACCGGGATGAGTATGCTTACCCTTCACAGATACCGGGATGAGTATGCTTACCCTTCACAGATGCTGGAATGAGTATGCTTACCCTTCACAGATACTGGGAGGAGTATGCTTACCCTTCACAGATACCAGGATGAGTATGCTTACCTTTCACAGATACTGGGATGAGTATGCTTACCCTTCACAGATACTGGGATGAGTATGCTTCGGGATGAGTATGCTTACCCTTCACAGATACCCGGATGAGTATGCTTACCCTTCACAGATACCGGGATGAGTATGCTTACCCTTCACAGATGCCGGGATGAGTATGCTTACCCTTCACATATGCCGGGATGAGTATGCTTACCCTTCACAGATGCTGGGATGAGTATGCTTACCCTTCACAGATACTGGGATGAGTATGCTTCGGGATGAGTATGCTTACCCTTCACAGATGCTGGGATGAGTATGCTTACCCTTCACAGATACTGGGATGAGTATGCTTACCCTTCACAGATACCGGGATTAGTATGCTTACCTTTCACAGATACTGGGATGAGTATGCTTACCCTTCACAGATACTGAGATGAGTATGCTTACCCTTCACAGATACTGGGATGAGTATGCTTCGGGATGAGTATGCTTACCCTTCACAGATACTGGGATGAGTATGCTTACCCTTCACAGATACCGGGATGAGTATGCTTACCCTTCACAGATATTGGGATGAGTATGCTTACCCTTCACAGATACCGGGATGAGTATGCTTACCCTTCACAGATACTGGGATGAGTATGCTTACCCGTCACAGATACCGGGATGAGTATGCTTACCCTTCACAGATACCGGGATGAGTATGCTTACCCTTCACAGATACTGGGATGAGTATGCTTACCTTTCACAGATACTGGGATGAGTATGCTTCGGGATGAGTATGCTTACCCTTCACAGATACTGGGATGAGTATGCTTACCCTTCACAGATACCGGGATGAGTATGCTTACCTTTCACAGATACTGGGATGAGTATGCTTACCCTTCACAGATACTCGGATGAGTATGCTTGGGGATGAGTATGCTTACCCTTCACAGATACCGGGATGAGTATGCTTACCCTTCACAGATACCGGGATGAGTATGCTTACCCTTCACAGATGCTGGAATGAGTATGCTTACCCTTCACAGATACTGGGATGAGTATGCTTACCCTTCACAGATACCGGGATGAGTATGCTTACCCTTCACAGATACCGGGATGAGTATGCTTACCCTTCACAGATAGTGGGATGACTATGCTTACCCTTCACAGATACCGGGATGAGTATGCTTACCCTTCACAGATAGTGGGATGACTATGCTTACCCTTCACAGATACCGGGATGAGTATGCTTACCCTTCACAGATATTGGGATGAGTATGCTTACCCTTCACAGATACTGGGATGAGTATGCTTACCCTTCACAGATACCGGGATGAGTATGCTTACCCTTCACAGATATTGGGATGAGTATGCTTACCCTTCACAGATATTGGGATGAGTATGCTTACCCTTCACAGATACCGGGATGAGTATGCTTACCCTTCACAGATACTGGGATGAGTATGCTTACCCTTGACAGATACTGGGATGAGTATGCTTACCCTTCACAGATACCAGGATGAGTATGCTTACCCTTCACAGATATTGGGATGAGTATGCTTACCCTTCACAGATACCGGGATGAGTATGCTTACCCTTCACAGATACTGGGATGAGTATGCTTACCCTTCACAGATACCGGGATGAGTATGCTTACCCTTCACAGATACCGGGATGAGTATGCTTACCCTTCACAGATACTGGGATGAGTATGCTTACCCTTCACAGATACCGGGATGAGTATGCTTACCCTTCACAGATACCGGGATGAGTATGCTTACCCTTCACAGATACCGGGATGAGTATGCTTACCCTTCACAGATAGTGGGATGACTATGCTTACCCTTCACAGATACCGGGATGAGTATGCTTACCCTTCACAGATATTGGGATGAGTATGCTTACCCTTCACAGATACCGGGATGAGTATGCTTACCCTTCACAGATACTGGGATGAGTATGCTTACCCTTCACAGATACCGGGATGAGTATGCTTACCCTTCACAGATAGTGGGATGACTATGCTTACCCTTCACAGATACCGGGATGAGTATGCTTACCCTTCACAGATACCGGGATGAGTATGCTTACCCTTCACAGATATTGGGATGAGTATGCTTACCCTTCACAGATACTGGGATGAGTATGCTTACCCTTCACAGATACCGGGATGAGTATGCTTACCCTTCACAGATATTGGGATGAGTATGCTTACCCTTCACAGATATTGGGATGAGTATGCTTACCCTTCACAGATACCGGGATGAGTATGCTTACCCTTCACAGTTACTGGGATGAGTATGCTTACCCTTGACAGATACTGGGATGAGTATGCTTACCCTTCACAGATACCGGGATGAGTATGCTTACCCTTCACAGATATTGGGATGAGTATACTTACCCTTCACAGATACTGGGATGAGTATGCTTACCCTTCACAGATACCGGGATGAGTATGCTTACCCTTCACAGATACCGGGATGAGTATGCTTACCCTTCACAGATACCGGGATGAGTATGCTTACCCTTCACAGATATTTGGATGAGTATGCTTACCCTTCAGATACTGGGATGAGTATGCTTACCCTTCACAGATACCGGGATGAGTATGCTTACCCTTCACAGATATTGGGATGAGTATGCTTACCCTTCACAGATACCGGGATGAGTATGCTTACCCTTCACAGATACCGGGATGAGTATGCTTACCCTTCACAGATACCGGGATGAGTATGCTTACCCTTCACAGATACTGGGATGAGTATGCTTACCTTTCGGGATGAGTATGCTTACCCTTCACAGATACTGGGATGAGTATGCTTACCTTTCACAGATACTGGGATGAGTATGCTTCGGGATGAGCATGCTTACCCTTCACAGATACTGGGATGAGTATGCTTACCCTTCACAGATACCGGGATGAGTATGCTTACCTTTCACAGATACTGGGATGAGTATGCTTACCCTTCACAGATACTCGGATGAGTATGCTTGGGGATGAGTATGCTTACCCTTCACAGATACCGGGATGAGTATGCTTACCCTTCACAGATGCTGGAATGAGTATGCTTACCCTTCACAGATACTGGGATGAGTATGCTTACCCTTCACAGATACCAGGATGAGTATGCTTACCTTTCACAGATACTGGGATGAGTATGCTTACCCTTCACAGATACTGGGATGAGTATGCTTCGGGATGAGTATGCTTACCCTTCACAGATACCGGGATGAGTATGCTTACCCTTCACAGATACCGGGATGAGTATGCTTACCCTTCACAGATGCCGGGATGAGTATGCTTACCCTTCACAGATGCCGGGATGAGTATGCTTACCCTTCACAGATGCTGGGATGAGTATGCTTACCCTTCACAGATACTGGGATGAGTATGCTTCGGGATGAGTATGCTTACCCTTCACAGATGCTGGGATGAGTATGCTTACCCTTCACAGATACTGGGATGAGTATGCTTACCCTTCACAGATACCGGGATGAGTATGCTTACCTTTCACAGATACTGGGATGAGTATGCTTACCCTTCACAGATACTGAGATGAGTATGCTTACCCTTCACAGATACCGGGATGAGTATGCTTACCCTTCACAGATACCGGGATGAGTATGCTTACCCTTCACAGATACCGGGATGAGTATGCTTACCCTTCACAGATACCGGGATGAGTATGCTTACCCTTCACAGATACCGGGATGAGTATGCTTACCCTTCACAGATACCGGGATGAGTATGCTTACCCTTCACAGATGCTGGAATGAGTATGCTTACCCTTCACAGATACTGGGATGAGTATGCTTACCCTTCACAGATACCAGGATGAGTATGCTTACCTTTCACAGATACTGGGATGAGTATGCTTACCCTTCACAGATACTGGGATGAGTATGCTTCGGGATGAGTATGCTTACCCTTCACAGATACCGGGATGAGTATGCTTACCCTTCACAGATACCGGGATGAGTATGCTTACCCTTCACAGATGCCGGGATGAGTATGCTTACCCTTCACAGATGCCGGGATGAGTATGCTTACCCTTCACAGATGCTGGGATGAGTATGCTTACCCTTCACAGATACTGGGATGAGTATGCTTCGGGATGAGTATGCTTACCCTTCACAGATGCTGGGATGAGTATGCTTACCCTTCACAGATACTGGGATGAGTATGCTTACCCTTCACAGATACCGGGATGAGTATGCTTACCTTTCACAGATACTGGGATGAGTATGCTTACCCTTCACAGATACTGAGATGAGTATGCTTACCCTTCACAGATACTGGGATGAGTATGCTTACCCTTCACAGATACCGGGATGAGTATGCTTACCCTTCACAGATACTGGGATGAGTATGCTTACCCTTCACAGATACCGGGATGAGTATGCTTACCCTTCACAGATACCGGGATGAGTAAGCTAACCCTTCACAGATGCTGGGATGAGTATGCTTACCCTTCACAGATACTGGGATGAGTATGCTTACCCTTCACAGATACTGGGATTAGTACGCTTACCCTTCACAGATACCGTTATGAGTATGCTTACCCTTCACAGATACTGGGATGAGTATGTTTACCCTTCACAGATACTGGGATGAGTATGCTTACCCTTCACAGATACCGGGATGAGTATGCTTACCCTTCACAGATACTGGGATGAGTATGCTTACCCTTCACAGATACCGGGATGAGTATGCTTACCCTTCACAGATACTGGGATGAGTATGCTTACCCTTCACAGATACTGGGATTAGTAAGCTTGCCCTTCACAGATACTGGGATGAGTATGCTTACCCTTCACAGACACTGGGATTAGTACGCTTACCCTTCACAGACACTGGGATTAGTACGCTTACCCTTCACAGATACTGGGATGAGTATGCTTACCCTTCACAGATACTGGGATGAGTACGCTTACCCTTCACAAATACCGATATGAGTATGTTTACCCTTCACAGATACCGGGATGAGTATGCTTACCCTTCACAGATACTGGGATGAGTATGCTTACCCTTCACAGATACCAGGATGAGTATGCTTACCCTTCACAGATACTGGGATTAGTACACTTACCCTTCACATATACTGGGATGAGTATGCTTACCCTTCACAGATACTGGGATGAGTATGCTTACCCTTCACATATACTGGGATGAGTATGCTTACCCTTCACAGATACTGGGATGAGTATGCTTACCCTTCACAGATACCGGGATGAGTATGCTTACCCTTCACAGATACTGGGATGAGTATGCTTACCCTTCACAGATACTGGGATGAGTATGCTTACCCTTCACAGATACCGGGATGAGTATGCTTACCCTTCACAGATACCAGGATGAGTATGCTTACCCTTCACAGATACTGGGATTAGTACACTTACCCTTCACATATACTGGGATGAGTATGCTTACCCTTCACAGATACTGGGATGAGTATGCTTACCCTTCACAGATACTGGGATGAGTATGCTTACCCTTCACAGATACCGGGATGAGTATGCTTACCCTTCACAGATACTGGGATGAGTATGCTTACCCTTCACAGATACTGGGATGAGTATGCTTACCCTTCACAGATACCGGGATGAGTATGCTTACCCTTCACAGATACCGGGATGAGTATGCTTACCCTTCACAGATACCGGGATGAGTATGCTGACTCTTCACAGATACCGGGATGAGTATGCTTACCCTTCACAGATACCGGGATGAGTATGGTGACTCTTCACAGATACCGGGATGAGTATGCTTACCCTTCACAGATACTGGGATTAGTACGCTTACCCTTCACAGATACTGGGATTAGTACGCTTACCCTTCACAGATACTGGGATTAGTACGCTTACCCTTCACAGATACTGGGATTAGTATGCTTACCCTTCACAGATACCGGGATGAGTATGCTTACCCTTCACAGATACCGGGATGAGTATGCTTACCCTTCACAGATACTGGGATGAGTATGCTTACCCTTCACAGATACCGGGATGAGTATGCTTACCCTTCACAGGAACCGGGATGAGTATGCTTACCCATCACAGATACTGGGATGAGTATGCTTACCCTTCACAGATACTGGGATGAATCTTTACTCTCTTGTTGGTATTCACAATCTTCCACGATACTGGGATGGGTTTGATTTGTCCTTTGGCAATCTTTATTCTCGTAGCGGCCTGCTTCCCATCCGGGTCTCCTGCTGTTCTTGTTACCTTATCTTCTGGTAGGCGTCGCAGGTTCTTCCCGTGGGGTCAGGGCCTTCCTTCTGACACAGCGCTTGGGCGGGAGCCTTCTGCTTTCTTCAGGGTGCTGCCCTGCGGGGCCCCTCCTGGTACAAGCACGGCACTGTTCCAGGACCACTCTGTCCACCTTTCTTGGGTCACGCCATCACCTTCACGTTCTTCTTGGGAACGTCGGCTACCTTCCTGCTGTCACTGTTTCTTCCTTCGGGTTCTCAGCTTCCATGTCACCAGACGATCTCTACATCTCCTGGCTTCTCTTCCTACCTAGGTTTGACCTTCCTGGGTTTCAGTACTTCCTTTCATTGATCTTTCTCTCTTTGTTATGATGCTAGGTCCCTCACAGCTTAACCGCATAGTCCTTTGTCTCTTTCCTATGAGAACTTAGGACTCCTTGACCAATCTTCTTCATGCTTCTCACATTCGTCTTCACAGTAACAGTGTCAGTATCATGACAAAAGGGATTTGTGGTATGTTGCAATAGCAGATACTGATTTGACGAGATTAGAGTGCTCATTAGATGGTGTGAGTAACCACTCAAGGGGTTTAGGGAGTTCCGTGATGAAATGGGAGTCCTTGTCCCCCAAGCGGGGAGTCTCTACATGTGAGATCCTGCTTTGCCACCCCTAGGGGGATTTTTGGATAGCTGGCTCACCTCCCTAGTCTCGCAGGGAAGGGCTCCCCGCTGGGGAGAAGTAAAGAGATCCTGTGAATCGTCAACCTCAGCATTCCATTTAGCTGCTCTTGAATATAGCCACTGTGTTGAATTCAGCAACGCCTAAAATGGACCACTGTGTTACCTCTTGTAGCCCTCTGAGCGTAGCCCTGCTCTCTGGAACTCCAACTCCCATCGCTGGAACTGTGCTGAACCTAGTTGCTTCCAAGCTCAAATAAATCGAGCTGCATTTGGAGTGTAGTCCTTCTTTAATCCTAGCAGCGCTTGACCATTGCCACTTCTCCCACGCTAGCAGCACTTTGCAGTATGCCACGGTGTTAATCTCCAGTTGCATTATGAGTGTAGCCACTGCATTTGAATCTGTAGTCACGGGCTTGATATGATATGGCATTTGTAACGCGCCTATACACAAGTGTTTCAAGGCGCGACGAGGCAGGGAGGGGGGAACAAGGAGAGACAGACAAACCATCCTACTAGGCCAGGTGTCATTCAGATCGCGCAAGTGCATGGGTAGGGGGGATGGGAAAAGTGCAAGGGGGAAAGGGAGAGGGGAAAGTGCAGTACAAAGTGATTAGTAAAATACAAGATAAATAATAAGGGCCAGCTGGTGGCAAGTGCAGGAAAGGTGCAGACAAGTGCTGGGAAGGGGGCTGTAGGGATACAGAGACAGTCCCGCAGTGCAGGGGTTGCCAGGAAGGCAGTGCAGGGGGGAGTGGCTGGGCCATGGACCGAGATTGGTGAGTGGCCCAGTTGCTGATTCAGTACAGTTTCAGTGATTTAGCAGGGGAGAGGGGGAGAGAAAGCAGAAGCAAAGAGGAAGGTTTTGAGGTGCTTCTGGAACTGGAGATGCTTCTCCTCAAGTTTCAGGGAGGCAGGAAGGCTGTTCCAGAGGGAGGCCTCTGCTGCGGAGAGAGATCTCCCCCCAACTCGTTGCTTGGAGAAGCGGCTGACCCTGAGGGAGTTGGAGGCGGATGAGCGAAGAGCTCGAGAAGGAAGATATTTAGGAAGAGAGAGTTGAAGGTATTTTGGCCCAAGGCCCCAGAAGGCCTTGTGGACAATGCAGAGGGTTTTGAACTTAATCCTCGCAGCCAGAGGGAGCCAGTGTAGCGATTTCAGTCCTGGAGAGATACGGTCCCTGGGCTTGAGGCCAAGGACAAGTCTCACAGTCCTGTTCTGGATGAGTTGCAGCGGGCGGAGAGTAGAGGCAGGCAGATTTAGATAGAGGCTGTTACAGTAGTCCAGCTTTGAGAGAACCAGGGCTCTGGAGACAGTGAGCTTCTGGGGGAAGGAGAGGAAAGGAAGGATACCTCTGAGGAGGTGCAGCTGGTCGTGTGACTTCTTAGAAACATCAGAAATGTGAGGAGAGAAGGAGAGTGTGGAGTCGAAGATGACCCCGAGGTTTTTTGCCTTGCAGGTAGGAGCAGGAAGAGGGCCAAGAGAGGCCGGCCAGAGAGCTGCAGGGAAGGAGGGAGTGGGTGTTCCAATGAGTAGAATCTCAGTCTTACTGGCATTAAGGCAGAGGTTGTTGGCGGCACACCATTCCTGGATAGCAGAAAGACAGTCAGAGATGAGGGAAGGAGAAGAGGAGCCTGAAATGAGCTGGGTATCATCCGCATAGCACTGAAAGTTGGGGCAGAGAGCAGCGATGCGGTGGGAAAGAAGTGCCAGATACTGGTTGAACAGCCAGGGAGAGAGGTTAGAACCCTGGGGGACACCACAGGTAGAGAAAAAGATGTCAGAGAGGAAAGACCCCAGTTGGACCTGAGAGGGTCGATTTGAGAGGAAAGAGGTCAGCCAAGCCAGAGCCTGACCAGTGATGGCTTGATTCCAGCTGAATGCTCGAACTCTGTCTCCATCTCCAACTCGGCTTCCAGGTGCGCTGATAGTGTGCCAACCTCCCCATTGACCCAATCTAGCCACCGGAGTGGATGCATCAGACTATCCATAATGCAAACAACGCCCAGATCAGAGCGGGACTTTAATGCACCAGAATTCAGCCAACCCCTCTGCCCATCCACCCCTCCACTGTGCCATTCATCCATGCAGCCCTCAGGGGGAGCACTCACCCCCCTCAGACACCGCCCTCAACCCCCCCATATTCCATTCCTAAAACCTTCCAACTTTGTACTTTGACAACCCTGTCTCAGTCTTCACATCCATAAGCACTGCACAGGCTTACCTCGCCAATCTCCACAAACACAGAATCCCCTACACCCAGACCCTCTCATCTGTGCACACCTGCCCCAATCTCCACCCCAGAACCCTGCCTGCACACCTCACTCAGACCATTACGACATTCCCCCTCCTCCACGACTCTCCCAACCCAGTGAAATCCCTCAACACTCCCATGAACCCCCCCGCCCAGCACTAACCCTCCTCAGCCCTCTCAACAAACCCCTGGAATTCAGCAACACTGCCTCACCCCCAATCTCACAACCCTTCCTCCTTTCTACCTCCATTCATAATCAACCCCCCCTCAGTGACCCAAGAGACCGCCCTGCACCTTCGCTGCACCTCCTAGCCTCCTCTGACTCTCACCTGCAATTACCTCTCACCCCCGCCCCTTCTCCCCTCCACCACTCCAGACCCTCTCCAGGACCCACACATCATTAGCACTTTTTTCACAATC